>NC_038048.1:2623465-2688465 GCF_002211085.1 Panicum hallii | reverse complement strand
AAAAAAAAATCTAGAAAGAATATATGAAAGAAATATTCTCCTTTTGATTTCATAGAAAAATTCCATATTTTTATATTCTTCCTCCTTTTATACTGAGATGCACTGATGGCTCCATGACTCAATTGGTAGATTAAACAAAATGCTCTAGGATTGATATGGAAGCTGATGCATTGTTTCACTAATAATCCAATCGGATTATTCTCTTGTAGGATTGATATGGAAGCTGATGCATTGTTTTCATGTATTTCTTTTTTTAATAACCGAGAGATTGTCTTCGAAGGGGAAAAAGGATACAAATTACTCTCATAAAGTATAACCAAAGTCCACATAAACTTGTAAACTATTACTTGGTTCAATTTATTCCTATAATATTTTTTTGGCCACAAGTTGAGTTTTTATTTAAAATTTTACATGGTTGTAGTGAAGATCATTAGGCGGCATACGATATGGCCTCTTAGAAATAGGAGCTGTGTCAGGTTGAAGTTCAATAACAAACTCGATGTCCCTATCAGGTGTCATTCCAGGTAAATCATCTGGAAAGACATCGGGGTACTCACAGACTATAGAAATGTCCTCTAATTTGATGTCTGTGATAGCATAGACACAAGAGTGAACGTACCATTGTTGGGGTAAATAGAGGGTAGTAGTTCCTTCATATGGTGAATCAATCTCCACAATTCGGAAATAGATATCTAACAGGACCTATCTGTTCCAAGTATAATATCCATACCCTCCAAATCAAGCAGAACTAAATCAGTTTTAATTATTCTGCTACCAATTGGATTGGCACATTTCTAACTAGTTGATTGGAATCAAGTTTCCCCCAGGGGTGGAAATCAGGTATGACCCCTTAGCTTGACAAAATTCAAGTCCCACTCGGGCAACACATTGGTTACTGATAAAGCTATGAGTTGCACCAGAATCAAATAAGATAATAATGGGCTTATGATCGATAGAGAATGTACCCGTCATTATGGGGGCTTCTTCAGGAAGTTCTGCAAGGGTGGTGAAGTTGACACACTGTGGCAGAATCAACCTAAATTACACCGGCTCAAGTGCGCTAGTCATTGCTATGCAGGCGATACGAGCTCAACGCACTTCAAACGGTGCAACCCTTTTGGCCTGTCGGGTAGAGTTCCGATGAAACCACCTAATTTTCGGGATCAAATAAGGTTACCTCGTACGATGGCGAGTCCAGAGATACAATCACCAATATATTTTACATCACACGCAGATTATGTTACATAAGTTCCGAAAAGTAGAGTTAGGCCTAACTAGTAGGCATGTTATTACAAACTAGGGTCAAGTTATGATCAAGCAGCGGAAGATAAAAATACGATACTACTGGGTATCGTAGAATGGACATTGAGCTAAGCCCAAGCTCAACATCACTGGAAGGGACCTGTGTTGGCCGGTGTTGACACCGAATTTTTGTAGATCTGATGTAATTTGAAGTACGGAGATCATTGACTACTGGTGTACATCAGGACCGTCGGAGTGTGATGCTCATGTTGGAAGTCAGAAGATTTATTTGAGGCATTGACTTGGTTTAGTCAGATGGGACAAGCAAGAGAAAGATTAGCACGTACATGCAGATACGATTGGAATAAAGAAGAGATAATCGATGGTTCACGCGTATTCAACAGTATATACCTTGGATTCCATATACAAATAAATGTGGCAGGAGGTAATTCGGATTGGAAGAGTATTTGAGATTCCATGGATTGATTGGCCGGATCAAGCAAAAATAGAAGGTGTGCTCGTATTGAACTCGAGGCTCATATTATTGTGGTAATAGTTCCAGACGCATGGCCAAGTAATCTAGAGATAAAAGGAATATTATGTTTTTTTCATGGAGCTATATGCGTAATCAATACTGCATGTCGTGTCAAGTATTAGGAGAGCACACGGACTAATCAAAAGAGAACAAAGGAAGCCGATGACGCACTGTTCGACAGATCGGCAGGAAGCTATTACTAGCAAGGATCCCACGCAAGGGGTTGGAGTCCATATATTTTAATATTTCCTTGTAGTTTAGATTTTGCTTGTCAGGCAAGTTAGCCTTGGCTATAAATATGTACCCCTAGTTTCTGTAAAAGGTTTGAGACTCACCTCCAATACAAAACCCTACATTTTCCTTGCACCTTTACTTTACTGTTGGCGGCTTCGCCCTTTTCTTTCCTTCGTGACTTCTTTCGAGTTTGATCAAGGACGATCCACATTCGGATGGCTTGATCGTGCTGGTAAGTTTTCATTTACCGAGTAGATCTAAGCTTTAGCATCCGGGCGCATCGCTGTTGCTTCGTTTAGATTTGTTCAAAATTATCGAATTGCATCTAGGTTTTTGGCTTCGGGCGCATCGTTGTGGTCTTATCTAGATCTTTTCACCCCTTACCGATATCTGCTAGAATCATAGGGCTTTTCCTGTTGTTTTTAGCTTTTATCAAATCTATCCATCTCAAAAACGCATTTGATCGGCTAGGAAACCTTGCAACTTCGCTGAAAAGCTGATAGAAGCCGATTTGGATCTGTTTCGAGCATCCCTTGTAGCTTTGTTCGAGTTGTACATTCGCAGCTCTTATATCGTTACGCCCCTACGGATCGGACGTCCATGCCGATTCGTCGTTTTCCGCATCGGCTAGCCCGGGCCGATTCGCCGATCACGTGGAGCCGCAATCGGCGGATCCTGCCGATTGCGCCGTACGAGTGGTATTCGGAACACCAGCCGATAAACCCTCGGATTTGACCGTGTCTCCCTATTTTCCCTTGTCAATTAACATGTCAAATTGACTGGCACGCCTCGGACACCCGAAGGGCCGCGATCAGGGTTGGTCACAGGACCCTCCGGTCTCCGCGTGTTGATTTTTGCGTCAACACGCTTTTGGCACGCCTGGTGGGACCCGATAGCGGAATTATCATCATAGGATTTCCAATGGATATAACTAAGTTACAAGAAACAATCGAGCAAGCTATGAAACAAGCAATGATTAACTGGACTAACAGTAAACCCTACCGCTGGTTATTTAACCACGCGGTAAATTAGGGTAAAAATCCACGCTTTCAATCTTCAAGCTAGCAAAAACTCCCAAGTCCACAAGCCAAATCCACTCTTCCGCCTCCCCGCCTCACATTCCCAGATCCATCCCTCACCCCATCTCCGGGAGCCCCTGAGCGCATGCGAGTGAAGCGGCTCGTGACAGCCAGATCTGGGATGGCGCCGAAGAGATCCAAGAAGGACGGGAAGGGGAAGGAGCCGGAGCCATCATCTGGAGAGTGGACCTTCAGTAAGCGTTCCAACCAAGATCTCCTCAATCTCGTTTCTGAGGGTCTCCTTCAGGGGAAGGATTTAGTGAAATGGTGCCCTTCTTTCCGCGAACCTTTTCCTATGGAAAATGTTGACGAAATCGTCACATTTTACCATTTTTCCGAACGGGGATTGTGACGCGTCCCCTCATAGGAGGAGACTTAAAAGTGATACTTTATCAGTCCCAGGAGGCTGATAATACTTTTATTACATCAGATGGTACATCACCGTACAACTCTACGCGGTAGTAGGCAGTGAAGTGCCACTATCGCGAGAATTACAACTAAAACCCACACTACTACACTGGCTGCGAAAAGGGGGTCATCAGAGTCTGGCGCCATGCGGAACTCCGGCGGGTGGCCCTAACCATAGGCAAGGCTGGGTGCAGGACGAAACCCTACTAGACGTCTTCGGGGATGTAGTCTGGATCTTCCACTGTAAAGAGTAAAACTGGGGTGAGTACAAACGGACTCAGCAAGTCCAATCACACCCACGGAGGGGGCATAAATCAAAATTAATGCACAGAGTAATTCAAGGATATGGTTATGGTTTATTTTGCGGAAAGCTAGATTTGTATGCAGAGGTTCGTTTGAAAACATTTTCAGAACAAGTTTTCTTGTATCAAGGAGCACGTAGTGTTGATCCACATGGGATCCAAGTGTTTATGCCGCTACTGGACTCCTTGTCTGCCGTAGCACGCGGCACGACTACCGGGCACTTTTCCAAACAACTCACGCCAACCCATCCATTCCCAGAGAAAATACTAGTTGTGTGACCACACCGTAACTTGCCCAATACCGTGGGCACGGCTATTCGAATAGATTTTAACTCTGCAGAGGTGTGCAACTTTACCCACAAGTGGGGTACCACATCACGATCACCGTAGTGTCAGTGCAGATCCCAACAAAGCCATTACCCACCTTAGCTAGACCTGACTAGCCACCACCGGATCCATCAAGGGGCCATCGACCTATTACCGAGGTTTAACCGGGGCATAAGTCACACAGAGCTTATCCCTTCTCCTTGATCACCCGTTGCTCCAAGCTCTCCTGATGGCTATCAGACTAACTAGTGGGGTTTATGCTAAGCCGTTGCCCATACAACGGTCGAGTGGTTTGCACGATAGTGAAGTTAGGTGAGATGACACATCAACTCGGTCCTTAGTTGTGACAAGATGGATATATCCCTTCCTTGCCCTGCCACACAGGCACGAGCACTCCAATCGACAAATCACACAGAAATGCCATCCATCCCGTCTAAACCCATCTTTCAAAATTCCACATTTATCCCTCCCACACACGCACACATTTTCTTTATAAAACCAGGTGGTCAAGGAATGGTTATCACAAATCAAGGGGTGGCTATCCTACCATGTTTTCAGCAATCAAAACACATGCAATTTTATAAAACAGGCCAATGGGTTGTGTTGAGAAAAACTAGGACAGAAACATGCATCAAAGGGAGGGATTGAACTTGCCATCTTCAAATCCTTCCGGAAGGTCCTGATCGAAGCACTGTCCTTCGAGTTCGGGGTTGCGAAACTGGTCCTCGTTCACTTGCTCGCAGACGGATTCTCCCTCGTTCACACCGTGTTCTACGACGCATACAAACAAGCACACAATCAATCGAAAGAACTAAAAGCTTTTATCGTTGAGCTTGAATCGGAAACAATTCAGTTATGGAGATAGGAGCAATATTTTTGGGTGGTTTCCTAATGGCATGGTCAAAACTATACCAGAAAGGGCGTGGTAAAGTTTTGGATCGATCGGAGATTGTTTGGCACATAAAATGATGAGTTAAAAAGGGGTTCAGGGGTTAAACAAGGGTCGAGGGGCTCATTTGTAAATGGTTATGAAACGGAAAAGGACTTGGTTATAAATTTCAAAAATATTTGGGGCATAGCAGAAAGGTGTAAGGGTTTATTTGATATTAAGTTTATGTGGTGGGAGGGCCTAGTTTGGAATATGGCAAAGAGGGGGGGCTCTTCTTGCACAGATGCCAAAAGGGTGGAGGGGTTCTTAAACAGATAGGAGGGAAGGGAAGGGCCTAAGGGCAAATTTTCCCCTTTCTTCCTCCTCTCATCGACAGGAAACAGAGGAGGGGAGGGGGTCCCTGCGCCGGCCGATTCCGGCGGCCCAGGGTGCGGCGGCAGCCGAGGATAGGGGCAAAAGAGAGAGGGAGGCAAGGGGATTCCATCCCCCTCCTTACCTCGAGCTAGGATGGAGCGTGGAGGGCGGACCACTAGGGCCGGCGGGCGGTGGGGGGGGAAGCTCGTGGCGAAGGCTATGGAGTGCAGGGAGGAGGGCAGGAGGTGGCGGTGGTGCTTGAGGGCGACGCGAGGGGTCATTTTATAGGCGGAAAGAGGCGGTGGCGAGGCCGGGTGTAGGTGGAGGCCGACGAGTGGCACGGAGCGCCATTAATGGCGTTCGGCCGTTCGCTTGCATCATGACGCGGTGTGCGGCGAGGGCGTAGGCGTCAAGGCGTCATCGAGCACGTGGGGGAGAGGCTGTGCGAGCACAGGGCGATGGCGCGAGCGGCGAGGGCGGGATGCGGCAGTGGCGGGCGGCACGGCGTGCAGCGCGGCCACGCGGTGCGCGTGCGCGCGCGTTGCGGCACGGCCGTGTGAAGTGCGTGTGCGTGCTCGTGGGCGGGCCGGGGCGCGCGCGTCGCGTGCGGGCCGAGCGGCGGTGCGGCTGCTCTGCAGCGCACGGGGGGGGGGGGGGGGGGGGCAAGGTCGGCCGGGGCATGCGCGCGTGAAGGAGGGAGGCGGCCGGCGCCTGGGTACTTGAAATCTTCGTGTCCCCCGAATGGGTGATACTTTGAGATAAACGAAATCTCCTGGGCTGAAACTCATCTCTCGCCTCTTCTTGTCTGCGTAGCTCTTTTGTCGGGATTGAGCTGCTTTCCATTTCTCACGGATCTCTGCTACTTTCTCTTTTGCTTCTTTTATGAGTGTGGGTCCTACTAGGGTACGTTATCCAACCTCTGACCACATTAGGGGAGTTTTGCACTTCCTTCCATAGAGAGCTTCGAACGGTGACATGCCCAGGCTGGCTTGGTAGCTATTGTTGTACGAGAATTCTGCATAGGGTAGACTCTGCTCCCAATCCTTGCCATAGGTCAGGACGCATGCTCTCAACATATCTTCCATAATCTGATTTACCCTTTCTGTTTGGCCATCCGTTTGTGGGTGATAGGCGGAACTGAAATCTAACTTGGTGCCCATAGCTTTATGCAGGCTTTTCCAAAACCTAGAGGTGAATTGGGTCTCTCTATCTGAGACAATTCTGCTAGGCACCCCATGTAACTTCACTATATTTTCTACATAAAGCTTGGCTAGCTTTTCTCCACCATAATTTGTCCGCACGGGTATGAAATGAGCTGATTTCGTGAGTCGGTCCACTATTACCCATATGGAGTCGTGTCCCTTCTATGTCCTAGGTAGTCCTACTACGAAGTCCATTCCTATCTCATCCCATTTCCAAACCGAGATGGGTAGGGGTTGTAGCAATCCTGCTGGCTTCTGATGTTCGGCCTTGATTCTTTGACAAGTATCGCAGTGGGCCAGAAATCGTGCAATATCCGCCTTCATTCCATTCCACCAATATTTTTGTCTTAAGTCCATATACATCTTGGTGGATCCTGGGTGGATGGAGTAGGCCGAGTTATGGGCTTCATCCATGATTATCTGCCGAAAGTCTCCTTTCTGGGGCACACAAATCCTATTTTTATACCATAACGTTCCCTTATCAACCACTCTAAAGTCCGGTGCTTTGTTTTCTCCAGTAAATTTGCGGATCCTCATTAAATCCTTATCCGAGCTTTGGGCCTCTCTTATTCTGTCCTCTAGTGTGGATTGGACACCTAGCACATGGCTGGAGCCTCGGGGGACAATGTGCACATTCAATCATGCCATTTCCTCGCGCAGATGATCATCCTTGGGCCCATAGGATTTCCGGCTCAAGGCATCGGCTACCACGTTCGCTTTTCCGGGGTGGTAATGGATCTCCAAGTTGTAGTCCTTAACCAACTCCAACCATCTTCTTTGCCTTAAGTTCAAATCCGGCTGGGTGAAGATATACTTCAGACTTTTATGGTCGGTGTAAATCTCACACTTATTTCCAATCAAATAATGTCTCCAAATTTTAAGGGCATGCACTACGGCTGCAAATTCCAAATCATGGGTTGGATAATTCTGTTCATGAGACTTGAGTTGGCGGGAAGCGTATGCAACAACTTTCCCGTCTTGCATCAGCACACACCCTAATCCTTGTCGGGATGCGTCGCAATAAATGACAAAATCCCGATGAATGTCCGGTAGGGTCAGCACTGGAGCTGTTGTCAACCTTTGCTTCAATTCCTGGAAGTTCCTTTCGCAAGATTCTATCCAGACGAACTTCTTCTCCTTCTTAAGTAGTTTCGACATAGGTCGGGCTATCTTGGAGAATCCCTCGATAAATCTTTGATAATACCCAGCTAATCCAAGGAAGCTCCTGATTTCACTGACATTAGTCGGTTGCTGCCAATTGGAAACTGCTTCGACCTTCTCGGGGTCCACTGCTACGCCTTCCGCGGTCAGGATATGACCAAGGAAAGCTACTTTCTCCAGCCAGAATTCACACTTGCTGAATTCGGCGTATAGCTTATGCATTCTCAGCTTCTCCAATACTACCCACAGATGTTGCTCATGTTCCTGAGTACTCTTAGAGTAGATAAGTATGTCGTCGATAAAGACTACGACAAATTTATCCAGCTCGTCCATAAACACCTTATTCATGAGGTTCATGAAATAAGCGGGCGCATTAGTTAGTCCAAAAGACATTACGGTAAACTCAAACTGTCCGTATCGGGTGACAAAGGCTGTCTTAGGGATGTCGCTCTCCCTAATCTTGAGCTGAAAGTATCCTGATCTCAGATCAATCTTGGAGAAGTACTTGGCTCCTTTTAGTTGATCGAAAAGGTCATCAATCCTGGGAAGAGGGTACTTATTCTTGATAGTGACTTCGTTCAGTGCCCGGTAATCTACACACAACCTCATACTCCCATCTTTCTTTTTGACAAATAGGACTGGGGCTCCCCAAGGTGACAAGCTTGGCTTGATGAAACCAATCCGTTGTAGTTCTTCCAGCTGCTTCTTTAATTCCGTCAATTCAGAGGCTGCCATCCTATAGGGTCTCTTGGCTATAGGGGAGGTTCCAGGGATAAGGTCGATGACGAACTCTATATCCCTGTCCGGTGGCATACCGGGAAGTTCTTCGGGGAAAACATCTGGATATTCGTTTACTACCGGAACTTCTTCTAAGGACTTGGCTTTCATGCTAAACACCATTGGGTTAGATCCACTTCCCCGGGTATGGCAGGTTACTCGTATTCCTTCTGGGTTTGTTAGGTGTACTACCTTGTCAGTACAACCTATGAGACCATAGTGTCGGCTTAACCAGTCCATCCAAGGATCATGTCTATTCCCTTAGACTTAAGTACTACCAGGTCTGCTAGAAATTCTACCCCACTTAAATTGATCCTTACCCGTAGACAACCTAGTTGACACTTGATGTCGCCTCCAGGCGTCCGGGTTAATAGGGGTGTCTTTAGTAGTACTGTAGGTATTTTGTGCTTTTCCACAAAACTTGAGGATATGAACGAGTGCGATGCTCCAGAATCAAACAGTACTGTTGCAAGAGATGAGTTGACTAGGTACTCACCGAGCACTACGCCTTGAGCTCCTTGAGCCTCCTGTGCGTCGATGTGGTTGACGCAGGCTCGTCCAAATGACTGCTGGGGCTGCTTCATCTGCTGGCTGTTGTCGTTGGTATTGTTGTTGCGGATGGGTACTCGGTTGGCACCTGTCAGGACTGGCCTGGGTCCATTTACTGTGTTGGAGAAGGCTGATATAGCCGGCTTATTCTTGGCATATGGGCAGTTGGCAATGAAATACCCTATTTCACGGCAGTTGAAACAGGCCCTAACATTGCTGTTGTTGGTGGTGACCTGGCTTGCATTGCTCTGCGGGGCCCTCATGGTATTCTGGCTCCTGAGCTGTGTGTTAGGGTCCTGTGGGCTTGTCACTTGAGACTGAGTCCTATACTGCATTGGGGCCTAAGACCTTGGTGCAGGGTAGCTGAAGTTTCTTGGCTTTTGGAAACGGTCCTGTTGGCGGGCCTTACTCTCTAGGAATTTGCATTTGTTATCCTTCCTTTCTTCGGTTTTGGCCCTTTCTGTAAGGATAGCCTTGTTCATCAGAGTATTGAAGTCAGGATAGATCTGAGGGGTAAGCAAAGTCCGGAGTTCTGGGTTTAGTCCCTTCTTGAACATGTCCTGTTTCTTGTCGTCATCATCCACTTCTTCCGGTGCATATCAGGCCAACTCCATGAGCTGATGGGCGTATTCTTCCACCGACATGCTTTCTTGCTGCAGTGCACGGAACTCATCCGCCTTGCGCTTCATGGTGGCCGAGGGGATGTGATAACGGTGGAACTCCCTCACGAATTCCTCCCAAGTGATGGTAGAGGCATCTTCGGCAGCGGTACAGTAATTTTCCCACCAGGCTAGGGCAGTCCCGGTGAGTTGGTGGGCTACCAGAAGAACTTTGTCTCGATCCTGACATTCAAACGGTTCAAGCTTCCTCTGAATCACACGCAACCAGTAATCAGCATCCAAGGGGTTGCTGGATCCGGCAAAGGTGGGCGGTTTGGTCCTCAGAAAAGCTGTCAGCTTGTCATTCATGGTTTGCTCCCGTGGTCGCTTGTTAACGAGGGCATTGGCCAGTGTTTCCAGTATGAGGGTCTGGTTGTGGATTATCTGTGCCAGGTCCCCGAGGGGTGGTGGTTGTGGCAGTTGCTCTCCTCCTTGATTTTCTCCTCGGTTCTGGCTCACTTCTTGTTCTTCCTGAGGAGGGTTTTGTCCAATAGGCTGTGCTCCGGCACCAACGGCTGCGGGGGCCCTGTTGCATTAGGCCCTCGTAACGCTTCGGGGAGCCATCTGTTGATTGAGTGGATTGGGGTTAAGATTATATGATGTTTAAGTTGTTTAAATTCGTATTTTTGAAAAGGCAGAATCTACCTTCTGCCGGTAGGCACACAACAAGCCAGCACACAACAAACCAGCACACACATAACAACAACAAGCACAAACAACTCTATTACTGCAAGGGTGGGTACAACGTGGGTGCAAGACTAAAACGCGTACTACACGTCCGGGTACGGGGTCACACCAAGGGTACAACTTAAGCAAAAGAGGCTGGGGGTACAACACTAGGATGGCGTCGGACATTTTACTCGCGGAGTGAGCCTTCTTCTGGGGCGGAGTGTGCGGGTAATCCTTTCTCGCCATTCTCTGGACTTCCATTTGTCAAGGGTTGCGCAGCAGCGTCCCTTTCAACAGCGGCAGCAGAACTTTCAGGGTTCTCGGATGGGGCTTGTGGGTTTCCAAAGAGTGGTCCCCATCCTATGACGGGTGTTCCGAGTAGAACATGGTCTTCTCCAATTGCCGGGACTGGTGTTCCACTTCGGGTCCATTCTTGCATACGCCGGTCTCGGGCCTGCCTGAGGCTCTCTTGGGCGACTGCTTCGCTGCTGACTGCGGCTGCGGCTCTTGCCTCGGCTTGGGCTGCCTGGATCTGCTGCAGCCTTACTGCGAGCTCTGCCTGCTCGGCTCGATGGGTTTGCTCCCTCAGAAGGTTGGCTTGCTCGTCAAAGAGCTGGTCCAAGGCAGCTAGATAAGTAGCCACTTGGTACAGAGGGCCTTCTTTTTAACATGGGTAGTTCTTAGTTATGAATTTAATCTTAGATCCAAAGGAAATTCATGAACAATAGTTCTGGTTTATGAATAATTATGAAAATATTTTGAAGTGTTGCCGTTAAGTAGTATAACATGTTCACAGAATTTCAGAACAAGATCTTGGGTAGAACTACAGTTATAAATGAATCTTAATCTTCTAGTGTTATTCTTGTTTATTTTTGTAGCATAGTTCTGGTGAAGATAAAATCTTGATAAATTTACAGTAGCTTAGACATAGCTTTATCTGTAGCTGATAAAAGTTTCAACCCTAGTACTCTTGTAGTTTTCTCTATAAAAATAAAACATGTTCTAGGTGTTAATTGTTTGAAATAATTCTTTTGATTTATTTACTGTATTAAATGTTCTGAAACTTTTAGAGTAATTTTTTTCTGTTTTGTTCTGTCTACCATAATTGTTGTAGCATTAGATCTTGATCTTAGGATCAAATGTTTTTATTTAAAATAAATCAGGGTTGTTGGGATAAAACCAACCCTAGTTGTTTTATGGAGTTATTGAACTTCATTTGCGCCGTTGATCATGATGCCTTGTGTAGTTAGAAGAGTTAGTTTATACTCGATAAATGACTACCTAGTAGAAGAGTGAATGATATGTTTGATGCATGAATTATGTTTTCTGTTGGATTGCAACTTTATAGTGAAATAGAATAAAAGTGTATGCATCTCTAAAACTGCATGTTTACCTCTCATGTAGACTCGACGCTTCTCGCCGATGGAGATAATCAGATACTCCCGGAAACTGAAGTGGGAATTTCTGAAGACCCCGAGAACGCCGTCGGAGAATTAGCTGAAGCCCCGAACCCGAGTTCGGAAGATTTTATTAGCGTCTCTGACTCCAGCCCCACCAGCGAAGGCAAGCCCCGGACATAAATTCCTACTTTACTATACTGCTATTCACATGTATCTATATGTATCTACTTGTGCATTTAAGTTCTTCGGAGTTATGATGAAACCCTAGTTGCACATTGTTAGGTACCTATGTGTCGAATAAACCCTGAGTCCGACTAGTGCTATGCTAATAGGACCGGTAGAAGTCGAGTGATTTTCTGTCACTCGCGCGATTTAGGAATTGGTTGTTTATAATCCTGAAATCACTATAAGGATGACGGACGGGGTTGTGTTCGATATCATGACCTTGGTGGAAACCCTGTCTGTATTGATAATTTCAGTTAAGGTCGCAGTGTGTGGTAGTGGCAGTTAAGCATTTGAAACTACTAGCCACATGCCGTGAAATATGGTAAGCGGTAAGCCTAGTAACCAATCGGCCCGGGAAGTGGACTCGTCCCCCACCACTCGACTTTTATTTTATGTTTACATGCACCGACGTGTGGGAGTACGTTCTGCAGAGCAGACAGGAGTACGGTCATGTAGTCGCGCTACAGGCGTATGTCCTGCACATTGGATGTGCGTATGGTCCTGCAGTCGCTTGTGGTGGCTTTGTTCCACAACCCGGAATGAAAGGCAAACGGTTGCTTCGGAACGACCAGTGGGTGTTCCAAGCGTGTGAGTTAGGTTTACCTTGCAAGGGTTGAAATTCGATTCAGAATTGTCCGTTTCTCGCGGAGATTGAGACTGCTTAATACTTCTGCCACATTGAGTAACAAGAGCAACACTATGATGAGAAATATTGATGGTTGACTTTAAAAGCTCTACCATGCTTGAGTAGTTACAGGTGCTTACCTAAAATGGATAATCAACTAGAACCTGAAAGTTAAAATATGAAATTAAGGACCTACTCTTTGTTGCTTTTCAACTAAAATTAAACCCAGAACCTTACCAAGCTTCCATGGTCTAGTTATGGACTAAGTATACCCTAATTCCGGGTAAGCCCTTGCTGAGTATTAGTATACTCAGTCTTGCTAGATTTTGTTTCAGGTATGCCCTTCGAGATTCCAGATGTTAGTTCTTCTTGGCCCTGTTCTGTACCACCTGGCTGCTCCGTGGAATGGGATCCGTCCCCGGCCGGCAATGAGTCTTCGGAATGACTCCATACCTTGGGCCGACTATGGTGCCTGTCTGTGTGACGTGTAGTCGCGATGTTTTATTTCCGCTGCTTTGTTAAACAATGTCCGTGAAAACTGGAAGTTTTTGAATAAATGCCAATGTAAATTTGCTTAGCTAGGCATAACTACAACTGGTGTGTAATAATGTTTAATTAATTTGTGATGTAAAATGTGATGGTAATTGTATCTCTAAACTCGCCTTCGTGCGGGGTACGCTTGTTTCGATCCGGAGTTAGGTGGTTTTATCGGGACTTTTACCCGACAGACCAAGGGGTTACACCGTTTGAAGTGCGGTTGAGTCTTTGACGCCTTCTGAGAAAGGATCGACGCACTTGAGCCGGTGTAATTCAGGTTGGTTCTGCCACATCTGGCAGCTCCTGGTCAAAGGAGATTCCCAGCTTGTCATCAAGCAGGTCCGGGGGGAGTTAAGTTGTAACAACCCCCAGCTCGCAGCATACCTCATTCATGTGAGAAGGCTCGAGAAGGACTTTGAAGCACTGGAACTGCAACATGTTCCAAGTGAAGGCAACACAACAGCAGATGCCCTCTCCACGAGAGCATCGACTCAGGCATCCGTGCCTGAGGGCATTTTTCAGAGATGCCTGCTGAAGCCATCCGCCCAGCCGGCCGAACTGGGCGAAGGGGGTCAGACTAGCACCTCGAAGCTAGCGGTCCCGGTGCTCCATCCGTGGGGTCCACCAAGGATTGCGTGTGCCTTGGAGGGTCCCGAAGCCCCCAAGGAGCCGCGTCCAAATTCTTGGGAAGGTCCCAATGCATGGATCTCTGAGATCCGGGACTTCCTAAAAGATAATTTCCTTGCTGAAGACCAAGCGTCCGCTGAGCGCATTGTGCGGTTGGCTAAACGGTACACGATGGTGGAGGGGGATCTCTACCGTCGTGGCGCCAATGGCATCCTCATGCGGTGCATTACCCAGGAAGAGGGGCATGACTTGCTCACGGAGATCCATGGAGACGAGTGCGGAAGTCATTCTTCATCCCGCACGCTGGTCGGTAAGGCCTTCCGGCATGGTTTTTACTGGCTGATAGCACTCCAAGATGCAGCTGAGTTGGTGAAGTCCTGCAAGGCATGCTAGTTCCATGCAAAGCAGATACACACACTAGCTCAGGCTCTGCAGATGATACCACCCTTTTGACCCTTCGTAGTATGGGGGTTGGATATCTTGGGACCTTTCCCTAGAGCCGTCGGCGGGTACCGGTACCTCTACGTCGCCATCGAAAAATTCACCAAGTGGCCGGAAGCAACTCCAGTGGTCAACATCACCAAAGCATCTTGTTGACGCAAAAATCAACACGCGAAGACCGGAGGGTCCTGTGACCAAACCCCGATCGCGGCCCTTCGGGTGTCCGAGGCATGCCAGTCAATTTGACCTGTTAATTGACAAGGGAAACAAGGAGACACGGTCAAATCCGAGGGTCTATCGGCTGGTGTTCCGAATACCGCTCGTACAGTGCAATCGACGGGCTCCGCCGATTGCGGCGCCACGTGATCGGCGAATCGGCCCGGGCTAGCCGATGCGGGAAACGACGAATCGGCCTGATCGTCCGATTCGTAGGGGGCGTAACGATATAGAAGCTGCAAATGTACAGCTTAAATAAAGCTACAAGGGACGCTCGAAATAGATCTAAATCGGCTCTTGTGAGATTTCAGCGAAATGGTAAGATTTCCTAGCCGATCAAATGTGTTTTCAAGATGGATAGATTTGATAAAAGCTAAAACAACAGGAAAAATCCTATGATTCTAGCAGATATCGGTAAAGGGTGAACAGATCTAGATAAGACTACAGCGATGCGCCCGAAGCCAAAAACCTAGATGCAATTCGATAACTTTGAACAAATCTAAACGAAGCAACAGCGATACGCCCGGATGCTAAAGCTTAGATCCACTCGATAAACGAAAACTCACCACGATCAAGCCGTCCGAATGTGGATCGTCCTTGATCAAACTCGAAAGAAGTCGTGAAGAAAAGAAAACGGCGAAGCCACCAACAGTAAAGTAAAAGTGCAAGGAAAATGTAGGGTTTTGTGTATTGGAGGTGTCTCGTCTTTCCTCGACCCCGCAGGGTCATTATTTATAATCCTAGGATACAGACTCCTTGTCGATCACGACAGATAGATATCTTGACTCTAAAGAAAGAAACAAATCTACTTAACAAACTTACCAACCTGTGCAAGAGTCGGTTTAACACAAAAACCCTAACTAACAGATAACTCTTAGCATATCATGGCCCCATCGGCCGTATCTGCTAAATTGGCAGCTTCCCGATCGGCTGGACCCCAAACTGGCCATCGGCCGATCCTTCTGTACTGAAATCGGCTAGGCTCCTGATAGACTGCCTCGTCACCCCTTTGTCTTCAGCTGATTTACTCCTCCTGCCTTCTCTGATGTCGACCTTAACACTGGTTAAAAAATGGTGTCAACACATGCCCCCCAGTTTCGGAGTAATATTTTACTCCGAAATTCTTCCAAGTCATGATTATGCTGCGGAACGGTCTTTTCGCCTACTACTGCTTCGCTTCCCGTGCGGGCGGCAAGTAAAAATCTCTTCTTTGCCCTTCCATCTTCCTCTTCACTGGCACTTTTTCACAACGCCCCTATTTCTCTCTCCAAGGGTTCCGCTGCCATCGCCATCTTGCGAGAAGAATCCTTCTTTCGACTCAAGGGTCTCTCCAGCATTCGGGAATCCGCCCCCACTCTCCAATGACGTACATCTCAACTTTTAGCTTTCAGCTTCTAGTTGATTATCCATTCTAGGTAAGCAACTAAAGCTATTCAAACGTGGTAGAGCTTTTAAAGTCAATCATCAGTATTTCTCATAGTCATGTTGTTCTTGTTACTCTATGTGGCAAAGGGATCAAGCAGTCTATCACACCCGGTTTACAAAAGGACATAAACCGAGCAATTATATACGTGCCAGGATCAAGTCACACGTATATACAATAGAATGAACAGTATATCACAACACATATCACGTAGAAGAATATAATAAAGCGAGTACGAATATTATTTATTACAATAACGACAAAATGTCTGATACAGAGTATGCGGAAGCGTAAACAGGTACGGAACTCTTGGAAGCTGGGCACCACAGGGACGTCGACTGGGAGACGATCGCCTAGAAGTCCTCGTACTCCTGGTAGCTTTGGGTGAACTCCCTCGCGTCGGCAGGAACTGAGCAGCAGTAGAGTATCCCAAAAAAGGACAAGCAGAAAAGAGTAGAGAAGGCAAGTGTGAGTACACAACTTGTACTCAACAAGTATAACAGAAACTATGAGGCTCTAAGGTTGGCTGACATGACTGCATTAGCTTTTAAGTCTTGGCAAAGTTTTATTAAAGCTATTTACTACGAGTTGATGGATTACCGTAAACCCGGTTACATAGCAATTAGTCAAAATTAATTATGAACTACTGAGAACCAAACGAAACCGAACCCACCTGTGACACTCAGGTAATTAGTTTGGTCATACCTTAGATTTTTGATATGTTTTTATGTCCAAAGTATGACAAAATGTGTGTTTAATATGTGCAATGTTGTGGAAAAAGTGGTGTTTATGTAATTAAATTTAACTAAAGGTTCTTTTATGCAAAATGGGTGGAAATGGGGTAAGAGTTTAAAAAGCATAAGGATTAGTTTGCAAAAGTGATATCTGTGGTTAAATTGCAAAAATATATAAAATTACCATAGGGTATATGTGTAAAAGTAATCTTACTTATGGATTTACATAAAAAGTGAAATTATTACTAAGTCTATTTTATTTCCAAAACTATTGCTCAAATGCAGATGAACCTTAAAGAGAAGTTGTAGAGTTTGAAAAACCATGCACTTTTGCTTTTTGGACCATCTTTATTTGAGTACTGGTTTAAAAGTTATAAGCCCTTTACAGTAAGGTCCCTGCCTTTCTCTGAATTCACAGATCAGTCCCTGGTTCAGTTCACCCCCCCCCCTTCTTCCTCCCTGCGCCCTGCTCCCCTGTTCTGCGCCGCTGCACGACTGGTGCTCCTGCCGCCGGCGCAGTACCTCACCCTTGGCCGCCGTCGTCCATCCCCCTGCTCTCCCCCGTCCACGCGTCGTCCCTCTGCTCGTCCACCGCTCCACCCCTCCCCTGTTGGCGCCCAGCCGCGCGCCACGGCACCTGTGCAGAGCTGCACGCCGGAGTCACTGCCGCCGCCGCAAAACCCCCGTGGGCAAGCCTTATCTTCTCCTCTCTTCTGCTCTATGACACCAGCGGCTTGCCGTCACTCCATTTGCCTATAAAAGGATGCCCCAGGCCTCTTCGCGCGCGCACAGAAACCGCCGCCTCCTCCATTGCCGCCGCCGGGACCTCGGGCCATCGTGGAACCTTCCCCTCCGCTCTCCCCCTTTCCAAATCAGTAGCGCCACTAGCTTTCCCGTGCCCCACTGCAGCTCTCCAGCCAGCCCCTTCCCTCCTTCGCTCGCCGGAATCACCCCGCCGCCGTGCGCCTCCGGCCGCCGATCCGGCCCTCCGTGGACAGCCCGACTCCGGCCACCCCAAGCCTTCCCAAGACCACCCACAGGTAGCGCAGGACCTCCTCGTGCTCCCCCTCTCTTTTCCCCTCGCCGCCGGCGACTCCCACGGCCGGGATTTGGCCGGAACCGAACCCCTCCCCGCCGGCCATGGCCGTGGACCCAATTGCTTGGAATGTTTTTCTTCCAGGGGGTTTTCTGCTAATTGTGAGGGCTGTTCTGTAAAGGATAACTGTTATTTCATGTGAAAGCATTTTCTGCCTTGTAAAATTCGTAGTAATTCACAGAAAAATCCTAAAATGGCAAAACTAGTTTTGTTAGAAACTAGATTTCAAATTCTATAACTTTGGTTAATAAAGTTTAGTGTGAAACAATGTACTTTTATCTTTATTTTAAACCTAAGATTAGGGAATAACTTATGCATAACTTTGATTTTCAATGCTTGATTACTTATGAAGTTTGACATAAATATTCCATGAGCTCTAGATAACTTTGTGCAAAGTTACAAACTTAACCTTGATTTAAACTTAACCTCTTTTATTTTGAAACTTTCAAATTTGAAATAAACCTAATGTATAACCTTCTCTAATTGGAATCTTTTATCATTTACTAATGTAATATTTTATAATGTTTAATATATAATCAAATCTCTATAATCTCTATTTAAAAGTTTGAATCCAAATTTTAGTTCATTTCAAATTTGATTTAAATATTTTAGTTCTTATTGCAATAAACCCTACCATATCTTTATAAATAGTGTTTTAAATCTAAAACCTCTATATTTTATGCATGTTTGTGTGTTAATTGGATGAGTTATAATATTTGAAATGTGAAATTTTAAATTTAAATTTCACCTTAGTTAATTTATTGCATCTCATATAGAATCAACGACACTCGACGACGGGGATTACGAACTGGTCTTAGGACAAGACCAAGGCTTCCCAGAAGATCCTACGCAAGTCGTCGAAGGACTAACTCAAGCCCCGAACCCGAGTTCGGAAGCCTCTGACTCTCCTGCCCCCACCCCCACTCCAGAAGGCAAGCCCCGGACATATCCCATTACTTTATTTACACTACAATCTATGCTTATTTATATTATATCTTGCATTAAGTCTAGGAGTTGAAGTGAAACCCTAGATGCATGAATTCTAGGAACCCAATGTAATGCTCCCGAGTCCTTATCGGATAGATGCTCCGCTAATAGGACCGGTAGAAGTCGAGTGATTTCCTGTCACTCGCGCGATATAGGAGTTGCATGTTTACATTCCTGCAACCACTATAAGGATGACGGACAGGGTCATGTGCTGTATCATGGCCTGGAAGTTTACCCTGTCTGTGTTGATAAAAGCTTTAAGGTCGATATGTGTGGTAGTGGTGGCTAAGCGTTTGAACAGTACTAGCCACATGCCGCGAAATATGGTAAAGCGGTAAGCCTAGTAACCAATCGGCCCGGTAAGTGGACATACCTCCCACCACTCGATCTTTATGTTAGGTTCACACGCACCGCCCTGTGGGAGTACGTTCTGCATGGCAGACAGGAATACGGGTTTTGTAGTCGCGCTACAGACGTATGTCCTGCACGAGTGATGTGCGTACGGTCCTGCAAGTCGCTTGTGGTGGCCTGTCCACGAGTCGGAAAGAAAGGTAAACGGTTGCTTCGGAACGCCCTGTTGGTATTCCAAGCGTGTGTGTTAGGTTTACCTTGCAAGGTTGAATCTCGATTCAGGAATCGTCCGCCTCTCACGATGCATGAGATTGCTTATCCCTTCTGCCACATTGAGTAAAAAGTGGAACTAATGATGGATAATCTTGATGGATGATAATCACTACCTTGCTTGCTTAGTGTAGGTGCTAATCTAGAATAAATACTCAACTAGAAAATGAAAGCTAAAACGTGAAAATAGTTCATACTCTTTGTTACTTTTCAGCTGAAAATAAACCCAGAGCCTTTGCAATGCCTTCATGAGTCTAGTTATGGGCTAAATATACCCAGCCCCGGGTATTAGAATACTCAGCCTTGCCAATATCTGTTTCAGGTATAACCTACGAGAATCCCACAGACAACCTTGTGTGGCCAACGTCCGTTCCTTTTGGCTGGTCCGTGGAGTGGGACCCGTCCCCGGCCGGCACTGACCCTCCGGAGTGACACCAAGCCCTGGGCTAAGCTTGGCGTTCGCCTTCGTGACGTGTGTAGTCGCGTAAAACTTTTTCTTCCACTGTGAGTTTAGACAAGCTGTTACGCTTGTCAGTTTGAACATGGTTGTATAAATTTACTTCTCTTTGAACTCATTTTGTAATAATGTTTATATATGGCTGTAAATTAAAATTGATGAGCTATTCTGTGATGTGAACTCGCCTTCGTGCGAGGTAAACCTGCTTCGATCCTGCTGAACCGTGGTTGAATCGGGCAGAGACCCGACAGACCAAAGGATTGTTCCGTTTGAAGTGCGTTAAGCTGATTGCAGTTGTACGGCGATCAATAGCGCACTTGAGCCGGAATGATTCGAGCGGTTCTGCCACAGCTGGTATCAGAGCTGTAGGTTTATCTTTACATCTAGAATAGCTCTTAAAAAGTGTTTTCTGGATAAAAGTTTGCCAACAAATGAATTTACAAAGTACGTTGGATCCGTTAAGGTTGGTGGTTAGAACGTAAAGCCCTAAGGGTTTATATGGGAAAGTATCAGGTGGCTAATAGTATCTATATATGTATAGATAGTTCTGACTTGCAGCACTACTTTCCGTCAAAACTTAAATTCCTGCACAATCCAACCTTACTTCCTGTAACGACATCTACGTACGGAGGTAAGAAGGTAAGGATCCTCAGCCAACTGAGGGAGCTTGGCCTTCCTGTCGGTGATGCGAACCGAACGCTGTTTCTCAAGCAGTGGCCTACTTGAGATGCTGCCAATATACCAACTTAGGTTGATTATATTGGGAGTATATGGTTCGGCGCAGGGTATGGCGATCGCTGTTCATACCCCCGCATTTTGCGGTACCCCCCTTGAATACGTTGTTTCGATAACGTATGCTAACGTTGTCTGTACGGCGGTAATTGTACAGATGCTGTTTCTATAGTGAACAGTAATGTTTGGGGACGCTTTCATGTCGTGCTGCCATGAAAGGTTCATGAGATATATATATATATATATATCTGTGTATTTCTTCTGCAGGTACACTAACCACGCTTACGCTATTAGGATGCGTAGGGTTTATCGACTAGTTATATATAGTGAGAGACGTATGGTTATGCCACCGGAATTAACTACGTAAGTCCGAACATATTCGGCAGTTGTTTTGGTTGTGAGGACGAGTAATGCGTGCATGCATAATCTGTTAACAAAAGGATTTTCATATATGAAGAATATGTTGTTTGTCTTTGAAATGGGCTAATGGAGTTCTAAGGATAGTATTAGGTTGGGTATCCTATATAGAATTCTAGGTTTTCATCTGATTATCAGTCCTTGCTGTTATCAGCATTGACTATCTTGTTCTGTTTATCTTGTGCTCTCTTAACAAGATAAAAAGCTCCACCATTTGCATTCTGGTCGCAGATGGCAACACCATCTAATGTTTTCTGGGATTCGGAGGGGCATCTTCATACTAATGCCCTCCATTGGGAAGGTTTTCCCCGTCTTTTGTGGGAGTCACTTCAGATTTTTGGCTATGATGCACCCCCACTCTATGATGGATATGAGTTTGTTGAAGCAGGCGTTCCTCGGTGTAGGGTGAAGATGACCATTCCGCAGCATCCTTCTCGTTACTTGTGGCAACCTGTCACAATTTGCACGGCTGGCCACCGCCTTGTGGATACCTTTGAGTCTGCAGCACTTGAAGCTATTCACATTTTCTGTGATAAGCACCCTGAAGAAGTGGCTGCTTATCCGATTGGTTTATTCCCAGCCACAGATCCTCGTGACTCCGAGTGGACCTTCAGGATCTCTTATTACAGTCATCTATTGGGAGATCTGTCTCATGAGACACTGCAAGCTCTAGTCCGATTCATGAACGTGCAGCATCAATATCAGCTGCTGCAACGTCGGAGCATAAATCAGTTGTCTAACTTAGCTCAAGCTCACCATGGAACTATTATTCAGCAGCTTGATGAGCTAAATGAGCTTCATACTGTCACAAATGCCCAAGTTGACCTGTTGGCCCAGCGCGATATGATTATCAATAACCAAGAGAACCAAATCCAGGAGAGGGAGATAGTTATTGCCCAGCGCAATACCATTATTGAGTTTCTCCAGGATCAGGTTCAAGATCTCACCATTGAGCTTGATGATGCTGTCAACCATATCAACGACCTCCATGAGCAACCGGCACCACCTGTAATGTCGGACGAAAGTGAGAGTGAGGAAGAAGAAGAAGAAGAGCCAGAAGAAATAGAAGGAGAATCGGGTCTTGACTCCGAACACGGTGATCCTACCCCAAAATCCCCAATCTAACCACTCTTCTTCTGGAAGAGTATCGTCAACGGGAAAATCTTGACGACTTTTAGCCTGTCACTCTCCTTGTTGTAGCTGGATGTAACCTAGGTGGTGTGTAGTTTACCTAGTTATAAAGCCACTTGTTGTATGTGTGGCATGTACTTTTAGGTAAGAGTTTGTAACAGTTTGAGTGTGTTGATGTAAGATGTAAGGATATTAATATCTATGTAGCAATTCAAATCCTGAGTTTTGGTTATCCTATTCAATATCGGTGCATCTGTTACAAGTGGATTGAATGGGACATATGCGTTACAATTCTGTTTGATAATTGCATATTATCTGAAATTGGAGCAAGATTATGGTTGACAACGGATGTCTCCTTCATTTCAGATGGTTGGAGCTACTCGTGGAACCCCGGAAGGATTCCGGGCAGGACAACCTGGTAGTTCTCAGCAACCACCACCGCCACCTCCAAACCTGGCCGAGGTTATGGCCCGGCAAACCGAGCTTCTAAATCAACTTGTACAAGCTCAGATGGGCCATTTCCAGCAGCAACCTCGAGGCCGAGGAGAACCTCTATCGGCCACTTATCAGGACTTTCTCAGCACCCAACCTCCTTTATTCCATAAGGCCGATGAGCCTTTGGATGCAGATGCTTGGTTGCGAACTATCGAGTCCAAGTTCGCCTTATTACCAGCTCCATGTTCAGATGAGAACAAGGTGCTCTTTGCAGCCCAGCAACTTCGAAGCGCTACCCGTCTTTGGTGGGATCAGTTTCATGCTATGCAACCCGCCGATCACGTCATCACTTGGGACGAGTTTCGAACGGCGTTCCGAGCGCATCATATACCAGCGGGACTCATTGAGCGAAAGCTCAATGAATTTTTGAGCATGACCCAGGGTACCCGCACTGTTACACAGTATGCCCAGGTTTTCAATCATCTGTGCCAGTATGCGGGATCTCATGCGGACACTGATGCCCGCAAAAGTGATCGCTTTCGTCGAGGCCTAAACACCAAGCTCAAGGAGTGGCTAAATTTGGTGAAGGCTGAAAATTTCAATGAGTTGGTCAACATGGCCATAACTCAAGAAGACTGCATTGCCGCTCACAGAGCTGAAAAGAAACGGAAGGCACCTACAGGACCGGCAACTTCACCGTTGCCAAGGTATCGGTTGGTCCCAAGTAATACCCCTCGAGCTCTGCCTCGAGGCAATTTACCTGGCAGATGGATAGCCCGACCTCCCCAGCAAGCACAATTCAACCGACCACCCCTGCCCCAAACTCAACAACAACCCCAACAAGGTCTGCGGCCGAGCTTTCCGCCAGCTACTCCAGGAAACAACAATAATCGTTGTTTCAATTGCGGAAGCCCGTCCCACTTCATCAAGGATTGCCCTCAACCTAGGAAATCTTTCCAAGGGCAAACATCTAATCCAACCAACAAGGGCAAGGGCAAGAAACAGGTGGTCCAGGTTCGTCAAGGGAGGGTAAACCTCACCACACTCTCCGAACTCCCTGAAGGGGCACCGATAATGACGGGTACATTTTCTATCAACCATCATCCCGTTATTATTCTTTTCGATATTGGTGCCACCCATAGTTTTATTAGTATGGATTGCGGGACCAAAGTGGGCTTGGATATCGGTTATATAAATGAAGCCTATAGGATTATAACTCCTGGTGGTAAGATTTTGTCCAATCAAATCTGTAGAATGGTACCAATTCAGCTGGGTGGTCATCTGATCAAAACAGATCTGCTAGTATTAGACCTAAAAGAAATGGATGTTCTTTTGGGAATGAACTGGATGACGCAACACCATGTGTCTTTAGATATCACTTCTCGCACTGTGGAAATAGGTTCACCGGAGAATGAACCTACCATTCTTTATCTTCCACAACCAAAGTTCTTCCATTCTTGCACCTATGCTACGTCTGGGGTCAAACTAGAGGACATTCCAGTCGTCTGTGAATATCCAGATGTATTTCCGGATGACTTACCCGGAATGCCCCCAGACAGAGATATCGAGTTTATCATAGAACTCCAACCTGGTACAGCCCCTATTTCTAAGAGACCATATCGTATGCCTCCTAACGAGTTGGCTGAGTTAAAAACCCAACTCCAAGATCTCTTAGACAAAGGCTTCATTCGTCCGAGTGCATCACCATGGGGTTGTCCAGCCTTATTTGTGAAAAAGAAAGACAATAGCTTGAGGCTATGTGTCGATTACCGTCCTCTCAATGCGGTGACCATCAAAAATAAGTATCCTCTACCCCGCATTGATATCCTCTTTGATCAATTAGCCGGAGCCAAGGTGTTTTCTAAAATAGATCTTCGTTCCGGCTATCATCAAATTAAGATTCGACCCAGTGATATTCCAAAAACAGCCTTCTCCACTCGGTATGGTCTATACGAGTATCTTGTCATGTCGTTTGGTCTCACTAATGCTCCAGCCTATTTCATGTACCTCATGAATTCCGTCTTCATGCAAGAGCTCGACAAGTTTGTCGTGGTCTTCATTGATGACATCTTGATCTATTCTAAAACTCCAGAAGATCATGCTAAGCATCTCCATGTCATCCTTCAGCGATTAAGAGACCACCACCTGTATGCCAAATTCTCTAAATGTGAATTTTGGCTAGATACAGTCAAATTCCTGGGCCATACCATTTCTGGTGACGGAATATCCGTTGATCCCAGTAAAGTACAAGAAGTGATGGATTGGAAACCTCCGACCTCCGTCCATCAAATTCGTAGTTTTCTCGGTCTAGCTGGCTATTATCGTCGTTTCATTCCTGACTTCTCCAGAATAGCCAAACCTATGACCGAACTACTAAAGAAAAGTGTGAAATTCTCCTGGGATCAAAAATGCGAAGATGCGTTTCATCTTCTCAGAAATCATCTTACGACGGCTCCAGTCTTAGCTCAACCAGATGTTTCAAAACCTTTTGACATCTACTGTGATGCATCAGGAACTGGACTTGGTTGTGTACTTATGCAAGACAACCGAGTAATTGCATATGCATCACGAGCACTTAGGGTTCATGAACAAAACTACCCTACTCATGATCTTGAACTTGCAGCCGTTATTCATGCCCTAAAGATCTGGAGACACCATCTGATGGGTACGAAATGTCATATCTACACTGATCATAAAAGCCTCTAGTACATTTTTACCCAGGCGGATCTGAATATGAGGCAAAGGCGCTGGCTAGAACTTATCAAGGATTATGATTTGGAAATGCATTATCATCCAGGCAAGGCCAATGTCGTTGCAGATGCCATTAGTCGCAAGGCGCATTGTTCTTGCCTATCCATTGAAGCATTCGACGAAACTCTCTGTTGGGAAATGAGTAAGCTCAACTTAGAGATCATTTCCCAAGGTGACTTAAACCATCTTTTGGTTGAAGCCACACTTAGAGATAGTATTGTTCTAGCGCAACAGCGTAATAAAGGGATCAGAATCATTAAACAGAAGATAACACAAGGAGAAGGGAAGTATAAATGCTTCCGAGTTGATCCTAAAGGGGTTTTATGGTTCAACGAACGTATTGTTGTACCCAAGGACCATAAGCTCCGCAGGCAAATAATGGACGAGGCCCACTTGTCCAAATTCTCTATACATCCTGGCAGTACGAAGATGTATCAGGATCTGAAACAGAATTTTTGGTGGACTCGTATGAGACGAGAAATTGCCAAATATGTGTCAGAATGTGATATCTGTCAAAGAGTCAAAGCCAGTCATTTGAAGACTGCTGGTATCCTTCAACCTCTACCCATTCCCTCGTGGAAGTGGGAGGATATCAGTATGGACTTTATTGTTGGCTTGCCCAACACTTCTCGGAGGCATGACTCTATTTGGGTAATCGTTGATCGATTAACCAAGACTGCACATTTCCTTCCCGTGCATACTACGTATATTGCCAAGAAGTATGCCGAGATCTATTTAGATCAAATTGTTCGTCTTCATGGAGTACCTAAAATGATCATTTCTGATCGTGGAGCGCAATTCGTCGCTAGGTTCTGGGAGCAACTTCATGATGCTCTTGGGACTAAGTTAATTCGAAGCTCTGCCTATCATCCTCAGACAGATGGGCAAACTGAGCGAGTAAACCAGATTCTAGAAGATATGCTCAGAGCTTGTGTACTCCAATTTGACAAAAATTGGGATAAATACTTGTCATTAGCAGAATTCTCTTACAATAATAGCTATCAGACAAGTATTAAGATGGCCCCATTTGAAGCTTTATACGGTCGCCGATGTCGAACTCCTTTAAATTGGTCACAAACCGGCGAACGTAAAATTTTTGGACCCGATCTAGTTATGGAAGCAGAAGATCAAGTTAGGCTTATCCAGAACAATCTAAAGGCCGCCCAATCTCGACAGAAAAGCTACGCTAATATACGAAGAAGACCATTACAGTTTCACGTCGGAGACTTCGTATATCTTCGAGTATCTCCTACCCGAGGTGTTCAAAGATTCGGTGTAAAAGGGAAACTTGCTCCTCGATATATCGGACCCTTTGAAATCCTTGAAATCTGTGGACCTGTAGCTTACCGTCTCCAACTTCCTCCTCAATTAGCAGCTATCCATAACATCTTTCATGTATCCCAACTCAGAAAGTGTATTAAGATCCCCACCGAAGTCATCGATTCCCAAGCTATCGAAATCGAACCAGATCTGACCTATACAGAGCATCCAATCAAAATCCTCGACACTAAAGAGAGAAGCACCAGAAGAGAAACCATCAGAATGTACAAGATTCAATGGAACCATCACACGGAAGAAGAAGCAACATGGGAAACTGAATCTTATCTCCAGCATAACTTTCCTGACTTCTTCCGAGCCAATTTCCGAGCTTGATCTTTCTATTCCATCCTACTTCGGAATCTCGGGACGAGATTATTTTTAGGGGGGAAGGCTGTGACACTCAGGTAATTAGTTTGGTCATACCTTAGATTTTTGATATGTTTTTATGTCCAAAGTATGACAAAATGTGTGTTTAATATGTGCAATGTTGTGGAAAAAGTGGTGTTTATGTAATTAAATTTAACTAAAGGTTCTTTTATGCAAAATGGGTGGAAATGGGGTAAGAGTTTAAAAAGCATAAGGATTAGTTTGCAAAAGTGATATCTGTGGTTAAATTGCAAAAATATATAAAATTACCATAGGGTATATGTGTAAAAGTAATCTTACTTATGGATTTACATAAAAAGTGAAATTATTACTAAGTCTATTTTATTTCCAAAACTATTGCTCAAATGCAGATGAACCTTAAAGAGAAGTTGTAGAGTTTGAAAAACCATGCACTTTTGCTTTTTGGACCATCTTTATTTGAGTACTGGTTTAAAAGTTATAAGCCCTTTACAGTAAGGTCCCTGCCTTTCTCTGAATTCATAGATCAGTCCCTCGTTCAGTTCACCCCCCCCTCCCCCCTTCTTCCTCCCTGCGCCCTGCTCCCCTGTTCTGCGCCGCTGCACGACTGGTGCTCCTGCCGCCGGCGCAGTACCTCACCCTTGGCCGCCGTCGTCCATCCCCCTTCTCTCCCCCGTCCACGCGTCGTCCCTCTGCTCGTCCACCGCTCCACCCCTCCCCTGTTGGCGCCCAGCCGCGCGCCACGGCACCTGTGCAGAGCTGCACGCCGGAGTCACTGCCGCCGTCGCAAAACCCCCGTGGGCAAGCCTTATCTTCTCCTCTCTTCTGCTCTATGACACCAGCGGCTTGCCGTCACTCCATTTGCCTATAAAAGGATGCCCCAGGCCTCTTCGCGCGCGCACAGAAACCGCCGCCTCCTCCATTGCCGCCGCCGGGACCTCGGGCCATCGTGGAACCTTCCCCTCCGCTCTCCCCCTTTCCAAATCAGTAGCGCCACTAGCTTTCCCGTGCCCCACTGCAGCTCTCCAGCCAGCCCCTTCCCTCCTTCGCTCGCCGGAATCACCCCGCCGCCGTGCGCCTCCGGCCGCCGATCCGGCCCTCCGTGGACAGCCCGACTCCGGCCACCCCAAGCCTTCCCAAGACCACCCACAGGTAGCGCAGGACCTCCTCGTGCTCCCCCTCTCTTTTCCCCTCGCCGCCGGCGACTCCCACGGCCGGAATTTGGCCGGAACCGAACCCCTCCCCGCCGGCCATGGCCGTGGACCCAATTGCTTGGAATGTTTTTCTTCCAGGGGGTTTTCTGCTAATTGTGAGGGCTGTTCTGTAAAGGATAACTGTTATTTCATGTGAAAGCATTTTCTGCCTTGTAAAATTCGTAGTAATTCACAGAAAAATCCTAAAATGGCAAAACTAGTTTTGTTAGAAACTAGATTTCAAATTCTATAACTTTGGTTAATAAAGTTTAGTGTGAAACAATGTACTTTTATCTTTATTTTAAACCTAAGATTAGGGAATAACTTATGCATAACTTTGATTTTCAATGCTTGATTACTTATGAAGTTTGACATAAATATTCCATGAGCTCTAGATAACTTTGTGCAAAGTTACAAACTTAACCTTGATTTAAACTTAACCTCTTTTATTTTGAAACTTTCAAATTTGAAATAAACCTAATGTATAACCTTCTCTAATTGGAATCTTTTATCATTTACTAATGTAATATTTTATAATGTTTAATATATAATCAAATCTCTATAATCTCTATTTAAAAGTTTGAATCCAAATTTTAGTTCATTTCAAATTTGATTTAAATATTTTAGTTCTTATTGCAATAAACCCTACCATATCTTTATAAATAGTGTTTTAAATCTAAAACCTCTATATTTTATGCATGTTTGTGTGTTAATTGGATGAGTTATAATATTTGAAATGTGAAATTTTAAATTTAAATTTCACCTTAGTTAATTTATTGCATCTCATATAGAATCAACGACACTCGACGACGGGGATTACGAACTGGTCTTAGGACAAGACCAAGGCTTCCCAGAAGATCCTACGCAAGTCGTCGAAGGACTAACTCAAGCCCCGAACCCGAGTTCGGAAGCCTCTGACTCTCCTGCCCCCACCCCCACTCCAGAAGGCAAGCCCCGGACATATCCCATTACTTTATTTACACTACAATCTATGCTTATTTATATTATATCTTGCATTAAGTCTAGGAGTTGAAGTGAAACCCTAGATGCATGAATTCTAGGAACCCAATGTAATGCTCCCGAGTCCTTATCGGATAGATGCTCCGCTAATAGGACCGGTAGAAGTCGAGTGATTTCCTGTCACTCGCGCGATATAGGAGTTGCATGTTTACATTCCTGCAACCACTATAAGGATGACGGACAGGGTCATGTGCTGTATCATGGCCTGGAAGTTTACCCTGTCTGTGTTGATAAAAGCTTTAAGGTCGATATGTGTGGTAGTGGTGGCTAAGCGTTTGAACAGTACTAGCCACATGCCGCGAAATATGGTAAAGCGGTAAGCCTAGTAACCAATCGGCCCGGTAAGTGGACATACCTCCCACCACTCGATCTTTATGTTAGGTTCACACGCACCGCCCTGTGGGAGTACGTTCTGCATGGCAGACAGGAATACGGGTTTTGTAGTCGCGCTACAGACGTATGTCCTGCACGAGTGATGTGCGTACGGTCCTGCAAGTCGCTTGTGGTGGCCTGTCCACGAGTCGGAAAGAAAGGTAAACGGTTGCTTCGGAACGCCCTGTTGGTATTCCAAGCGTGTGTGTTAGGTTTACCTTGCAAGGTTGAATCTCGATTCAGGAATCGTCCGCCTCTCACGATGCATGAGATTGCTTATCCCTTCTGCCACATTGAGTAAAAAGTGGAACTAATGATGGATAATCTTGATGGATGATAATCACTACCTTGCTTGCTTAGTGTAGGTGCTAATCTAGAATAAATACTCAACTAGAAAATGAAAGCTAAAACGTGAAAATAGTTCATACTCTTTGTTACTTTTCAGCTGAAAATAAACCCAGAGCCTTTGCAATGCCTTCATGAGTCTAGTTATGGGCTAAATATACCCAGCCCCGGGTATTAGAATACTCAGCCTTGCCAATATCTGTTTCAGGTATAACCTACGAGAATCCCACAGACAACCTTGTGTGGCCAACGTCCGTTCCTTTTGGCTGGTCCGTGGAGTAGGACCCGTCCCCGGCCGGCACTGACCCTCCGGAGTGACACCAAGCCCTGGGCTAAGCTTGGCGTTCGCCTTCGCGACGTGTGTAGTCGCGTAAAACTTTTTCTTCCGCTGTGAGTTTAGACAAGCTGTTACGCTTGTCAGTTTGAACATGGTTGTATAAATTTACTTCTCTTTGAACTCGTTTTGTAATAATGTTTATATATGGCTGTAAATTAAAATTGATGAGCTATTCTGTGACGTGAACTCGCCTTCGTGCGAGGTAAACCTGCTTCGATCCTGCTGAACCGTGGTTGAATCGGGCAGAGACCCGACAGACCAAAGGATTGTTCCGTTTGAAGTGCGTTAAGCTGATTGCAGTTGTACGGCGATCAATAGCGCACTTGAGCCGGAATGATTCGAGCGGTTCTGCCACACCACCCGGGAAATCTCCCTATTCAAAGGTTGATAACCCCACTAATCAAAAGGAGGATCTGGGCCGCTCATAACCGTGAGCACGGCTAGTATACCAGTTTTACACTCTGCAGAGGTTGCACATCTTTACCCACAAGTCGTGAGCTACGCTAGTTGTTCATCATACTTCCTTAGGTGAGATGGCTAGCAGGCACACTACGAGGCCGTTACAAAGGATCTCGTTGGTAAGGCGTAACCGCTAAGGATTCTAGATCAGCGACGATGAGGCCCACCTCAAGGGGATCAAGCACACAGCACAGTCCAGCGAGAGGAGCAGGGACCATTGAAGCTTACCACCCCTCTTGCCCACGCAGGTAAGTTATTCTGAACTAAAAAAACCTAATTAGTAAGCCAAGACCGTCCCATTCCAGTCTTGTGGTAGCACTGTTGTCCCAGGTTATCGCTCTATGAACCGGTCCTTAGGGAGAGTGGCCAACCAAGCACTAAGCACCGTGCTGGCCCCCTAAACCAAGTTTCTAGAAAAACATATTTTAAGGACGCGCAAACCACTCAAGCACACAGCACAGAGGGTCGGCTCCAGAATTAAGTTGCATAGGATCATTAACAAATTAATTAAAAAGGACCAAGTGTGTTATAGCGCAGCAACCTAACACAACTAACCAAAATGCAACCCAAGGGATATATAAGGATAAAGGTGGCTAGGAAATCCTTATAGGCATACAGTATTAAAATGCAGTATGAAATTATATTTAAAAGTGATAGGATGTTCATGTTATACTTGGCTTCCTCAAAGTTTTCCTGCTGCTCAAACTGCTCCGAAGATGGTGGCTGCTCCGGGTACTGGTACTCGTCCAAAGGCTCAGCGTCTACTCACGAACACATGGCCAAAAACAAGGCAGCAACATAAACATACATGCAACCCAAAGCTAACACTAAGAAACAGTACAACAATTCATAAAAACAGCAAGCAAAACTAAGCCAGAACTATTCTACGCGTTACAACGGTCGCGTGGATATAAAGAACACCTAAAACGGAGCTAGGACGCGAAAACTACGCTTAAAACAAGATTCAGGGACTTATCTGCGAGAAAACCGAGTTACAGGGGGTTTTGGGCACAAACTAGGGGTTTATGTGCAAAAACTAGAAAGATCTGAGGGCTAACGCGCTAAAACAACCGGGCTGGGCTTCGGACCTCAAACTGGGAAAGCTCAAGGGGGTCCATGAAAGAAACAGGGCTAAACTGCAATTATTATTGAACTGCAGTGGTCCGCGGGTCGAAAACTTAAAAGATCAGGGACTCCTTTGGAAGAAACCAGGCAGAGCGGACCGCTCGGATCGGACAACACGGTTCGGACCGCAAGATCGGGCCACACAGATCGGACCACAAGATCGGACCAGGGACTGCGGGTTCTATTCCTATAAAGCTCAGGGGCTTCGGTGCAAAGAAACTGGACTACAGGTTCTATTTCTATAAAGATCAGGGGATTCGGTGCAAAGAAACTGGACTTCGGATTCTATTTCTATAAAGATCAGGGGCTTCGGTGCAAAGAAACTGGACTTTGGATTCCATTTTTATAAAGCGCAGGGGCTTCGGTGCAAAGATACAGAGCTAGCCGATCAGAACAATAACAATCGGACTAGCCGATCGGACTAAATAGATCGGACAGAAGACGTATCGGCTGAAGGTTATCGGCAGAAGGAAATCGGGGAAACCGTCAGCTGGCCCTGCCGATACAGGAATCGGCAGGCGTGCCGATAATTCACAGGGGATCCAGGAGCGGCTAAGAGTTGATGGAGTCGATCGCCAAGGAGTGGTGGATCGGCCATGACAGAGAGATCGGCCAAGTCTGGCCGATTTGGAACAAGGACAGGAAGATACACGTGGTGGTACAGATCGGCTATGGGGTTACGACGGTGCATCGGCCAAGCTAGTAGCCGATGTAAAGGAATCAGCTAGAGTCGACAAGACAGTATCGGCCAAACTGCCGATGCAAAAGGAACAGGCAAGGGTCGGAACAAAATCGGCAGCTCAACACGTTCATGGAATCGGCACAAACTATCAGGCTCAAGGGGAACGGCAGAGACTAACGGCCGATCAAATCGGCTAGATAGCCGATCCCGAAAGAACAACGTGTCGGCCGATTTAGACGCTAAACTCACCCTACGGTTTGTATCGGCTATACTGCTGATACGAAGGAACAGCAAAGAAGCTACCTAGCCGATTTAGTTAAAGAACCTAACTTAGCGTGAGAGAGAAGAGAGGTCGGGGGCTCACCGAGGGGTTGGTCGGATCGGCGAGCAGAAGATCGGCGGCGAGGATCGGACGTAGGAGAACGGCGCGGAAGATCGGCTACGGTCGAGCGTGCGTGCAGAAGAGAGGCGGGGTCAATCGGCCGCAGAGGAACAGTGGCGTGGCACGGTGCAGATCAACCTTGGAGAAGGCGGCACGGTGACGGAGATCGGACCGGCGTGAAGGAGAGAAACAGATCGGCCACGGACGAACGACGGCGAGATCAGCAGCTGCAACGGCGCTTTAGCGAGGTTCAACGGCGGCAGAAGCTCGGGCGCGGAGCTTCGGGCGCAGATTAGGGTTTAGGTGTTGGGTTAGGGCAACAGAGGCGGCGGGGTTTAAATAGGGAGGCGTCCTGGGCGTGTGCGCCTGTGACTTCGCGGGAAGATCGGATCGGCCAACTGCTTTGCCTGATCCGCTAGCTTCTAGAAGGAAACAAGCCGATTCAATAGAGAGGAGCCGAGCCGATTGAACGAGAGAAAACAGACAAGGTTGATAGTAGGGCCAGAGCCGATCGGAGGGAAGGAAGGAAAGAGAGAGCCGGTTCACAGAAGGAAAAGAAGAACCGAGCTGATTGCTCTGCCGAGCCGATTTCTATTTCCTATTTCCTTTTCTTTTTCAAACCAAACCAAACTATGTTGAATTCAAATTAGATTTGAATTCAACTCCTATGCACTCAACCAAATAAAATATATGCTCCAGCATGAATGCACAAACATGTTTAAACCTAGAAAATTTTAATTACTTGTGAAACAAAATTAGATTAAATGCAAGACTAATCATAATAAACCTTAGAAATTTAAATAAGGCCAATTAAATTTATTATTAATTGCTGAAATTTAAATTAGGGTGTTACACAGTCTCAATTTCCGAAAGAGATGGACGATTCTAAATCGAATTTCCAACCTTGCAAGGTAAACCTAACTCACACGCTTGGAACACCGACAGGTCGTTCCGAAGCAACCGTTTGTCTTTCATCCCGAGTTGTGGATCAGGGCCACCACAAGCGACTGTAGAACCATACGCACTACCAAAGTGCAGGACGTACGCCTGTACCGCGACTACATGACCGTACTCCTGTCCACTGCGCAAAACGTACCACTACAGTCTGTGTGTGTGACTGTAGGGCGTACTCCCATTTGCTGCGAAACATACTCCCGCACATGATGCATTTAAAAAGCACACAGAGACAAGTATAAGGTCACAAAAGCGTGGACGATGATGATGCAAAGCAATGTAACACAATTACAAGAAAGACATGACTGGGCAGTCATTTATTGAGTAAGAACCACAAACAAGTTCACAAGGCAAAAACGGGTTGGTGCTACAACACGAGAGTTCACTCAATTTATTTTAGCCTCAAGTGTTTCCTTCCAAAAACCATTAGTAAACTCATTTAGAAAAGTCATGTTATATATCAAGAAGGATTAACTATAGATTTTATTTAACTCAACAAGCAAACATGAGCAAGGTAAATAAACACAAACCATATTCTGGTCCTAAAAAGGGTTATATGACTTACACAGGAACCAGAATTAGCTACTGAAATTAACAGATAGGGAAGCACTTCTTAGTAACACTCAAAAATAAAATTATATCTACGAACCAAACAAATGCAACAACTTGACATGCAGCAAGGATCTGGTAGCACAGATGAACTTGCATGATAAAACACTGATAAGGAGTGTAAAAACAATTTACTAACATTTATTGCTAACATAAAACATTTATTTTAGCCTCAACAAGACAAACTGAACAAAAATAGATTTACAAACATGCACTTAGTTTCTGAGCACGAAATTTTTATAGTGAACTAAACATGCAAAGAGTAAGCTACTTCATAAATTTCATATTTTTTGACTTTCAGAACTATAGATGTTAAATAAGCAAGCTAAAACAAGCATTACTCATGATTAAATCAGTACATCATAAAAACATTAAACAAACAGCAGATTAAATATTCTTCCTAAGTTCTACATGCCAAAACAAAGCTATCCCAACTGATTTTACATTTTTACCATTTTTCTACTATTTACTATGCATTTTTAAAGCTTGCAACCACTCAAAATAACATTTAAACTAGAGCAAAAACTGTTTAGAAACTGAAGATCATCCTGTAAGGAAACTTGTAGATCTTAGAACAACGAATCTAACAAATTTAAGTTTGCATTTTTCGGATTTTTCTATGATTTACTACGATTTTCCAAAGTTTCAGCCAAACATTTCAAGAAGGTCCAGCGTGACACTATTCATCTGAGTCATAGGTTGTGCAGATAGGCCCCTGGAATACTTTCTATTGTTGTGTGGAGTCCCTGGTCGCGATTTTTGGAACAGAGAAAGCTCAGGGAGCTCGATTCCGGAGATGGGGTGCTTCCCGGCGGCGAGGGAGAGGTGGGGGAGCATGAGGGACACGAGAGCTACCTCTGGGTGGTCTCGGTTGATGCCGGGGTTGCCGGAGGAGGGCCGGCGATGGTGACAGTACCCGGGCGGCAATGTCAGTGGCTCTCCGGCGAGCGGGGTCAATGGGGGACGGGTTGAGGAGCTTCATGGGGCTGGGGGCAAGCGATTTTGGGGGCTAACTGGTGTCGGAGTGGTGCGGGGAAGGGAACTCGACGTGGGGATCGAGCAGCCATGGTTCTGTTTTGTTCTGTTCGTGCAGGTTGCGCACGACTAGCAGAAGAAGAAAGACACGGTAAGGAAGAAAGGGAGAGGAAGGGGCTGGTGGCAGCTTGGCAACGTGGAGGTGGACCTCGGCCGGAATGGAGGGCGATTCGCGCCGGCGGCTTGAGGCTCCCATGGCAGACCGAGGAGGAGGAAATGAAGTGGCGCGAAAGGAAGACTAGCAGACAGCAACTTGAGCTCGATTGGGGATAAGGGAGACACGATGCCCGAGCTTGAATGGACGCGTGGACTAGCCTGCAGCAGGAGGTGGCAAGGGAACGGCGGCGGCATTATTGTAGCAGCAGAGGAGCAGAGAAGGGTAAAGCGCTAGAGGAAGAACAGTGGAGGGGCGCCAGGGGCTGTTGCAGAATTTCAAAACTTTTCAGGGACCTCGATGTAAAGAAGAGATTGTTCACTGTTCTAGGGCTCTAAAGAAAAAGTGGCCAAAATGAAAGTTGTACAACTTTTCAAGATCTACAACTTTGTTTTAGGGTTTGAATTCAAAAACTCAAAGTATGAAGCTTTATTTTAAGACTTTGGACTAAATTTGAACTTTATAAAGTTTTTGTCCTTGTTAGTGTAAATTACATGTAACTTTGGGCCTATTTACAAGTTTCCATGTAAGTCATGATTATTTGCATTCTTACACTTTGGCCCTTAGTAAAATTGAAAGTTACTTTTGTAATTCGACTATTTTGCATAAAAGGACCTATACTTTTGAAAAAATTACATAAAAGCCCTCATTTTCATAATTCCACTCAAATTTCACACAAATCAAAGCATACAAAACATTCCTTCCTATTCAAATACATTTTGCACAAAGAACCCTAATCTTCCATAATCATAAAAATACCCCTTTTTCTTGCATTTAAGTTTTTAAAAACTTCACATAAACACACACAAGCTTTATACTACAAACACACACTAAGCACATACTTCATACAAACAAATAAAGTACCCAGTTTACAAGTTCTGGAACTGTCACAGCCTTCCCCCCTAAAACGAATCTCGTCCCGAGATTCAGAATGAAAAACTCTTAATGGAAAAGAAGCGGATCACTCATCAAGAGAGGCTGGAAGCAATTACACCAGAGAAGATCGATGTTGATGGTAAAAACCATTGGAGATAAGGATTGTGAACCTAGAGAGAATTTTTAAGAGAGCAGCGTAGTCTGTTAAGAGACGCAACATCTGCATCGGTGTTTGTCTGGCAGGTAACTTGTCCAAATTTAAGTGGGGCATAACCTCTTGTTCCAACAATGATGGCATAGTTTGCTTGATCATCTTAGTAGATCAAACAGGGTCCCTTGTCTACTACTGATATAGATGAGTATTTAAGAAAACTAGGTTGGTAGGTCAACAAAAGATCTACATGATGCATAGATATTGGATTTTTGCAGCACAAACAACCGTAACTAGTATTGCATATAAGATTTTCTAGTTCCAAACCTTGATCAGAGTCATTTATGGAACTCAAAAGATTACGAACGCATTCCAGAACTAGAATTTTGCCACTAAGGCGAGAGGATCTTCCTCCTTGCATGCAGCCAGGGACGGCTCCTGATGACGATGATGCTTTTAAGAAAACACCGAACTCGATCTATACACGACCCTTCAACTAGATTGGACAACTGAGTGATGTAAGGTTTTCCGATCAGGAAAGAAAAGATTAAGCAAAACAAAGAATAATGATGAGACAAAGTGATCAAGTTCTCATAGAGCTAAGATCACAACATGGAGACGACGAATGTCGGTGGCATTCATCACAAGACTTATGGATAGCAAGTGAGGATAGTACAAGAGATTGATTTACGAGTGGTATTTGGAACATCCCTGCTCAGAGTTCATTACCTGAATGATTTGCATGGGCGCTGGGCTAAGCTCCTAGGTGTCCGTGCTGCTCTACATCCCAGATTAAGGCTTCAAGAATTCTTGATCATCAACAATATCACAGAAGAATTTATAGCTGCGACTGAAAAGGTTATTTCTTTTTCCTGTTTGAAATATAATGCACCCATACAAATATAATGCATAACATAAAGGAGAAAAAGTAACTAGGAAGAAGTCATTACTTGTAGTTTATCACTCGCCATGGTTAGCCGATGGCCAGATGATGCTCATTACTTCGTAGCGGTTAAGTTCGGTAGCATTTAACTTATCCTTCTTCTTGCGTAGATTCTCGTAGTTTCTCTTCAAGCTTCGTATTTTGCTTCTAATTCTTTCCTTATCAATATATTTTCGCGGAAGGATAGATTGAAACAGGTCTACTAGTTCATTAGAACGTGGCAACCTATGGTTTTTCACCCTATACTCGATAAGGACCTCCACAATCTTTTTCTCCACATCCTCTGGCCACTTTTTTACCCTACTACCTGAGCTTGTAGTTGCGGCGTACCTTGTGGAGGAGCTGGTAGCTGTGGTGTACCTTGTGGAGGAGGATCCTGTTGCGAGAGAGGATGATAGAGGCTGCGAGTTTGATAACCACGAAAACAACATGTGTGCACATGGATCACATCCTTGTGCAGCTTTAGCTATATGCTCTGCAACAAAGCCGCTTTGAAACATATAAAATTAAAAATGATTATTATTACAATACGGAAAAGTGACAAATACTTGTAAATAGCTTCTAAAGTTTATGATCAATTTTGAAAGGAACCTTGGTCTGACGATGTTATCATACACCTTGATAAGATCCGACAACTCCCTTTTGCACCGAGGACAAACATCCATCCGTATACAAATATAATGCATAACATTCATCTTCACATTACGCTCCTATTTTTTCTTTCTCCTTCCCTCACTACCTTCCCCTCCACTATGAAGATGGATGTTTGTCCTCGGTGCAAACGGGAGTTGTCGGACCTTATCAAGGTGTATGATAACATCGTCAGACCAAGGTTCCTTTCAAAATTGATCATAAACTTTAGAAGCTATTTAGAAGTATTTGTCACTTTTCCGTATTGTAATAATAATCATTTTTAATTTTATATGTTCCAAAGCGGCTTCGTTGCAGAGCATATAGCTAAAGCTGCACAAGGATGTGATCCATGTGCACACATGTTGTTTTCGTGGTTATCAAACTCGCAGCCCCTATCATCCTCTCTCGCAACAGGATCCTCCTCCACAAAGTACACCACAGCTACCAGCTCCTCCACAAGGTACACCGCAACTACAAGCTCAAGTAGTAGGGTAAAAAAGTGGCCAGAGGATGTGGAGAAAAAGATTGTGGAGGTCCTTATCGAGTATAGGGTGACAAACCATAGGTTGCCACGTTCTAATGAACTAGTAGACCTGTTTCAATCTATCCTTCCGCGAAAATATGTTGATAAGGAAAGAATTAGAAGCAAAATACGAAACTTGAAGAGAAACTACGAGAATATACGCAAGAAGAAGGATAAGTTAAATGCTACCGAACTTAACCGCTACGAAGTAACGAGCATCATCTAGCCATCGGCTAACCATGGCGAGTGATAAACTACAAGTAATGACTTCTTCCTAGTTACTTTTTCTCCTTTATGTTATGCATTATATTTGTATGGGTGCATTATATTTCAAACAGGAAAAAGAAATAACCTTTTCAGTCGCAGCTATAAATTCTTCTGTGATATTGTAGATGATCAAGAATTCCTGAAGCCTTAATCTGGGATGTAGAGCAGCACAGACACCTAGGAGCTTAGCCCAGCGCCCATGAGCAGCATCACATGCAGCGAAAACTGCTTCTTGTTATGGATTATTTTACCTGTACTATCCTAAAAATGGCGGACAAAAGTTGAACAAACCCTTCAGATGACAGACTTCGCAACTTATTTGCTAAGGACTGGCCTCCAGCTGCAGTTAAATGTTAATGTCAAAAGGATAGGAAAGTTTTGACATAAGAAATATAACTCGGAAAAGAGATAGTGAATGGGTGGGAAATAATACCATCAGCATCAGCAGCCCTGTCTCCAGTTACTGAATCAGAATCTATTGGTCTGGCAGTTAAAACTGGAAGCAACTCTGCAACTGTGGCCTTGATTGAAGCTTTCATAACAGTAATAAGTGTATCCCAGTAGATTCTGAGAAACGCAGGAAGTTTGTCCTGAAAATACAAAAAAATCATGTTCTTTCTACATAAATATTGACTATAGCAGTCTTCGTGGCCTTGATAACAGCTCTCACAGATTTAGCAGTAGGTCTACCTTGACATACGTTAGCAGCAGTTAGATTCAAGGTTTAGCAAGCAAATTTAATACGCATTGCAATGCTCTAAAGCTAGCCACTTAGCCAGGGAAAAAAAAATTCATGTGGCTTGCATGATAAATCACATTCAGTGATGTAAACTACAGTAACACTAAAAGGAGGGGTAGCCATGCAATAAGCCAATAATTGTTTTCTGCTAATTACAATATTGACATAATGCAAAACATAAACTATTGAGTTCCACTTTCTATCCAAGTATTCTTTGAGTGGGTGTATTATTGGGACGACTCCTATTTACATTTTACATGGAAGGACTTTAGTCTCTCACAAGTTACAAATAACAAAATAAGGCATGTTCCGTTTGTCACCGCAGTCTGGCAAGAAAATCTCAACAGTTGTGGTAAGTGTTTGGTTTGCGACCACACTTCTTGCATGCTAAACGTGTTCTTCACTAGGCTCTAGCTGTCAATGAATCATTTCCAACATTGATTGGCAAAGTGTGAAATTTTCATGTTGTGCTGTAACACCACCACTCTTGCAGTGTTGCGGTAAGCTCCCCAATTTAGGTAGATATCGGCCAGGGTTCAAATCCTGGTGGCACAAAAAAAAAAAAACTCGCCGACAATCCAAAAATAGTTGCATTGGTCGCCAGACCATTGGGCCGTGGCCGGCCCAGGTTACAATGCAGCCCTACAGGGTGTTCCTTCTTAGTAATGCTGTGAGGGTGGTCTTTTCCCTGCCGGTATTGTGAGCCTACAACCGACCTTGTTAGGTTTTGAAGTATTGAATCAAATGGAGGTGTATCAACACCCACTTTGTTCACACCAAACCTCCAACTGAATCTCTAAATCGATACAAAAGTTTCTCCAAATTAACAGATTTCAATAATTTACTTCCTAAATAATTTCCACAACATTCATACTTTTTTCTCAATCAGCACCTTACTTTTAACTGGAATGAGCAGTTAAAACCTGATTGCAACTGCTTCTATAATGTAACTTACAAAAGTATTGGCATAACTTTCCTAATCGTAGAATAGATATTCTTTTGTCAAACAATATGTTGTTAGCTTTTGGAAAAAAGATAAGGAAATTCTGTAAACAGAGCAAATTCTAAAAAAGTAGCAATATGCCACTTAACAAGGAAAGGAGCATTGAAGTATTATAAAAACACTAGACAAGAATTCATTTGCAAGTGCAGCCAAGACCAGCTGATGACAGAAGGTTATTTAATTTAAGATAAAGATAATGCAGAACTAACCGTTCTCAGCAGGCAAATAATGAAGGGGAGGAGACGATCTCTGAGAGTAAAACTTCCTTCCTCATCTATGTTACCCTGCAGTAAGATGGTAAACGTTGAAAAAAGAGAACAAAAGGTGCTGAAAATCTATTACTTAAATAGTGATTAAACGCAACGTTACCAATTTAAAGCATACAATAGTGAAGTGATGAAGCAATCCAGACCATTATTTTTAATTAAAAAACATTATTTAGAGTTCACTGCAAATTTGGAAGATCAAAAGTACTTGCAAGAAAAAAATAAATTTTTGTTCACCCAGTTTCTAATTTGCAGCATCATTGCTGCCTTTCATTCAATTTTGGTTAATCCAGTTTCGTTTTTTACATACATCACAGGAAAAGAGTAGATACATGCTACAACACGAATCAAAAAATATAAAAGACAACAATATGAATCTCTTGTATAAAATAACCAAATGCAGCAACACTTTTCTTGACCTAAATAACAAATATATTAGCATCAAACTTAAATAGATTTCAACCAAAGTGTAAAACAGTCTATGTACAGACTACATAATTACATATCGGTACATATTAGTGTGGCAAATACAAAGATATCAATACATCTGCATTCCAATAAAATCAGGCAGCTATAGGCGAATCAAAACTATATACAACGGCAAGATTCAAATTGCACAAATCTCATGTTCTGTCCCATTCAATGGGCTGGAAGCCTTTCTTTTCACATTTGATAAAATTATAGCATCTACAGCTTTTCCATCGGGAACAGCAGCATGCACAAGTTCTGCTGAAAGAATGCTACAAGGATGAATATTACCAAGTTAAACAGCAGTGAACTGACAATATTAACAATGCTAGGTTTATTTAATGGTCAAACATATAAAAGCTCACTCAAATAAATCAAAGCAGTAGGAAAGGATGAAATCCATTTGTTCACGTTGGGATAAAACGCAAAAAGAGAAACACTTCTTGGCTCTTTCTAAAACAAGTCTGTTTATTCGTAGCTTAGAGATTATTCATAACTTCTGAAGCAGAATTCATAATGTATGTTGAAGGCTCAAAGCACACAAATACATATGTTTCCATTTCAGGAGTAGACTGCAAATATTCATGCAATCTAAAGGTCTATTGATCTAGTCTCTATGTTAAAAATGTGCATCATGTTGGGTGTTTGAATATAAGATACTTCAGCAAAACAAACCTGTTCACTGAATCTAGTGACGTTCCCAGCTGATCTTGAATATGGCGAAAGCAGTAAAGCCCAGCAAGTTCATCAGTATCCTGATTGACAACATGAAACGTTTACGTATTGTCATAGTATATAAGTGGCCTATGCAGCATATTTCTAAAATAGCTGGAGTAAAAAAACTAAGTACTGGTAGGCATATGGAAATTTAAATAATCTAATAAGTTTGATTCATTGTCGCACTGGATATCTAGTTGATGTATCAACACTGCATTGTATTAGATGAAGCTAAACAAGTTCAGTAACTTACTAGTAAATTTTGCAAATCATCGATGACATCAAGGGCACCAGCACAATCTGCTGCTGCAACAAGCTGCAATGTTCAAAAAGATAAATGAATGAAAGCAGAGAAAAAACTACCAAAAATTGAAAAATTAAGATAGGTCTGTTGCAGTAGTTGCAAGATTTGGTACAACTTTCCTTGCTGTCACCCCAAGTCTAAACTCTAAACTATGACCAGGAATGCAGGGACTGCCAATTCAGAAAATATATATGACATCTCATATTCTATACAGGTGATCTGGCTGACATTGATGAGAATGATGATGTTCAGTTCCCTAGCAAGAGCTAATGCCATTGTCTACAGTTGTGTCAAGAATTCCATGTGTCAGTCACTATTTTACAGTGCTCCAAAGTGGCCATGCAAATAGCCTTGACATGTACTCGTTTAGGCCCCTTCGAATTGATAATTCAACAACCCCCAGATCATGGGCTTATAGCTCCCACAAAACAGAACCATCATAACTTTTCCATAAGCAACAATAACTAATGGAATTGAATATCCCATCAATAACAGTTCACTTCGTCTCTGCATTTTTCTCATATACCACTCAAATGGGTTACCATATTTTATTCCATGTCAAACTACATTTGCCGTTTCACATTTGTAATGGATGCACGAATATAAGATGACTGCTGCCATTCGAGACAGCTAGCTACATTACTAATCACGAACGAGATGCATCAGCAAGAAAATGTTGTCTGGAAAATGCACTAACCAACTTGAGCGCAGCAAGCGCCTGGCTGACGTAGAGGATGACAGTAAGCTTCTGCTGCAGTTCCACAAGGTTCCCACGCGTGGCATTGAGCTCCTGCACCTGCCTTGCTGCCCCAACAAGATCCCCCGTGAGCACCCGGACCACCTCCCTGAGCTCGCGAATCCTCCCTACTGCCGTAACAATCTCGCCGTCGAGCCCCCGCAGCCGGCCCTGCGCCTCGTAGAAGGACTCAGACCGCAGCGCGATCTCCCGCACGAGGTGCGCCTCCACAACGTCGAGATGCTGTCCGAGGCGCTCCTGCAGCCCGTCGTCGTCGAGCGGGCAGGCGGCCTGGAACGTGGGCCCGTCCTTGAGCGCGAAGTCCTTGAAGAAGAGCGCGGGCACCTCGCGGAGGCAGGCGGCGAGGCCGGAGGAGGCAGCAGGGGCGCCCTCGGGGTCCGAGGAGGCGGCGAGCTCGGCGGTGGCGTGGAGGCGGATGTCGGCGAAGCGAGCGTAGGGGTCGGAGACTGCGGCAAGGTAGGGCGCGAAGTCGGCGCGGGTGACCTCGCAGGGGTGCGATGGCGGCGTGGGAGCTGCTTCGGGGAGAGCGATGTTGGGGGGCGGCCAGGGCAGCCAGGAGTAGGAGGACTGCGGGACGCCGCCGGGGGGCCCAGCGGAGGTGGGGGAGTCGGTGGAGGAGGAGACGGAGGGGCGGGCGCGACGCCATCGCGGTGGCGGTGGTGGTGGCGTCAGCGGATGGGAGGAGTCATGAGGAGATCGGGATCTGGGAGGCGCGGCGGCAGCGAAGGCGAGCTCGGGTGGGATGTCAGATCTGGTGGTGCCTCGAGGAAGGGGAGAAGAGAGGGAGCCAGCAAGTATCCATGCTTTTTGTCTCCCGGGTTTTCTTTCTACCCCCGATTGCTCTTCATCCTTCTTGTTTGACAAAATTTAACAACTTGATTGATCGTATTATTTGGATTATTAAGAACCTCTTTTAACTTGAATTTATAGAAATCTTTCTTATAATTAAAGTTAAATGTTTGCATAAATCTAAAACTTTATGGTACTTTTGTTGTTGTCATTATTTTTTAATTTGGACTACATTCAAATTAATTGTTTGTCATTTTAAACGAACGCTAGGAGGCCACGGTTCATTCTCTCTTAATATTGTTGATCTTTCTAAAGTAGTAGAAGATTGAGGCCTTGGGTCACCAAGAATGGAGAGAGAAGTGTTGATACATTTTTATTCGTTAAATTTGAGTCTGGAGACAAAGATAAAACAATAGTTTAGATTCTAGCAAATATATGTGAAAAAACTAAAGTTTTGTTTCACTCTTTGTTTGAAGTTATTCTTCATTGAAAAGTATTTTATCTCTTCAACACAAAGCTTCTATACGGAAAGAACGTGTTGATTCCTAAGAAAAAGTGAGCTTTATGTAAAATAAAATTGTAATTCTACCCTTAAATTTGTTGAAATATAACAAAACCAACATATAAGTAAAATCCATGATTCTTCAAGCTAGGGTCAATGAAGAAGTATCAAATAAATCCTTACTTTATGAAGTTGTTTAAATGTATAATATTTAAGCTCGATGACCATAGCAATCATGGGTTAGTATAAATTTACAGTATTATCCTTAGAGATGAAATAAAAATAAAATCCTACTACCAAAAAAATACTGCCCTCACTTATTCGCTTTGTTCGCTTAACCTACTCAACAAAATTCTGGCTTGATTTACTCCAGCAAACTATTGTTGTTGATTCAATCTACTCCCTAATAAGCTTTGTCTTTTTTATTCTATTTTTAAAATTTATGAGATGTCTTATAATATAATGTCCTATACTATAAAAATACATTATAATTTTTGCATGCAGTTTTGTATCCATAAAAACTATTTTGTATAAAATGTCCCTAAACTATGAAAATAATCAGACAAAAATCTCAATATATTTATTTAACATAAAACATCATCTACTGTAACACCCTAATTTAAATTTCCCTATTTAATAATAAATTTAATCGGCTTTATTTAATTTTCTAAGGTTTATATGCGTAGACTTGCATTTAAACTTAATTTCTATCACAAGTAATTAAATTTTTCTAGATTTAAACATGTTGGTGCATTCATGCTGAAGCATATGTTTTATTTGGTTGAGTGTGTAAGGGTTGAATCCAAATCTAATTTGAATTCAACATAGCTGGGTTTTGTTTGAAAAGGGAAAGGAGATAGAAAATAGGGAACCAGATCGGCTCGCCGCACGTTTCTTCTAGAAGCCTAGTTCGGATCACACCAGAGCTGTTGGTCGATCCGTTTCTTCCACGGAGCCCCTGGCATGCACGCCTAGGGCACCCCGTCACTTGATAAAACCCCTGCCGCCTCCTTGTGTTAACCCTAACCTACACTCTAACCCTGCACACGTCTAGCTCGCCGCTGCGGTTGAACCTCGCCCAAGACGCCGCCGCAGGTGAGCTCTGTTTTTTTCTGCTGGTTGACCGCTGCCGGTGACACATCGGCCTTTTTGACCCGCCTATCGACTTCGTAGCTCGACCTGTGGGATCGACCTCGACACCGTGGGATCGGCTTCGGTACTCGGAGGCGCACCCCTGCACCGCGCCACTGTCGCCACGTCTAATCAACCCCGCCGCCGGCCCTGCACTGCACGTCCGATCGAGCTTCGGTGAGCACCACCCCAAACCTCCTTCCCCGCTTAGAGTAGAACCTGTAGACTGCAGGCCGATCCGGAGGGCAGAACGCCGCTACGGCGAAGCCCAGACCCTTGCGATTTCTTCGTATCGGCTGTTAGGTCTGTTCCTTGCATCGGCAGTTTAGCCGATACGCTCGGGTCCTTGTTATGTGAATCGGCTATCCGGCTGCTCAGCTTCTGCACCTTGCCAATCCATGCTGTCACCTCGTATGGGCGGTCCCTTTCTTGCTTTCTGCCTCGGCTATATTTTGGCCGCTAGACCATAGTAACCCTGTAGCCGATCTGTACCGTCACGTTGTGGTCTGTCCTTGTTGTTCCCATGTCGATCGATCCTTAGCCGAGCATATCAAAACCTTCTTGCAATCGGCTGATAGGGCCGATTGTGTCGTTTTCTGTATCGGCCAATTTGGCCGATCGATCCTGTCCTATCGGCCAGGCGCTGCCGATTACGTTCATTGGCAAAGCTGGCCGATTGTGTTGTCTAAAAGAACCTCCAGACGATACGCCAATAGCGAACCTCCAGCCAATAAACTTTCAGGATCGAAATGGCGGTCCGATCTGCCTAGTCCGAGGGGTGTAGTCCGATTGTTAGTCCGATCAGCTAGTTCATTTGTTAGTATTCTGATCGGCTAGCCGATCAGTAGCTAATAGTAGCCGATCAGTAGCTAGAAGTAGCCGATCAGTAGCTAGAAGTAGTCGATCGGTAGCTAGAAGTAGTTGTCGGTGTTTTACCGGCTGCCCACCGAGGGATACCCCCGAGGTGGTAGGTTTTAGGTAGGGTGACGCCGAGATCAGGAACTTGAAGGTGCAAGCAACACGCGATTAGACAGGTTCGGGCCGCGAGGTGCGTAATACCCTACGTCCTGTTTGGAGGTTTGTATTGCTTAGGTTGTAGATGACCTAGATGGGTTCTAGGGATCCTAGATGGTTCTGTTTTGAAGGGGTACCTGCCCGCCCTTATATATCCGGGAGGGAACAGGGTTACAAGAGTCCTAGTCCAATACGACCCTAGGAGTCGTACCCAAGTCATACTCAAGTAGTTTCCTCTCGTATCAACTAGTTCCTACCTCGCATGCGGGTAGAATACAGGATGGCTAAGGTGCAGAGCGTACCCTATCCCTTAGTCCATAGGAACTACGCTAGGTGCGCAGTCCCGTAGCCCCGGGTCTGACAAGCCCTCGAGCTCTTCGTAGCTGAGTACTGCAGGCTCCTCGAGTACTTCTGAAGTAGTCTTCAGCTTCTACGTCTGAAGCTCCATCTTGAAGTCCTTCTTCGAGTACTTGCTTGGCTGCATCGAAGCTATGAGGTGCTCATGCTCCGAGTTCTTTTATATGGGGTGCGATTGTAAAATCACACTCCATATGGAGTAGCCCCCGAGCCTTAGGTTGAATCGGAGAATCATGCTGAGGGTCAGTTGAGTCTGGAGTCTTCTGCCTTCCTTCGAATACATTCGAAAAATATGTAGTCGATGCCACGTGTCCTGCAGCCCCCGAGCCTTGTACCAATTCCCATGAGTTGGAGAAAAGGATCCAATGGTCGTGGCACACAGTAAGAGTAAAAAATATCCTCTTTGGAGAAAAAATATGTGATGGTAATAATGATGGAAATTAGACTTGAAATTCGAAAAAACCCCTCTTTTCGGGACAATCAACCCTGAAAAAATGGTTTAATCAAATAACTTATCAGAAATCCACCAGAAAACCCCTCACCTTCCAAATATTCCATTGGTGGCGCTTCAACTTCAGAACAGTAAACCCTACTGCTGGTTATTTAACCGCGCGATAACTTAGGGTAAATCCACGCCTTCAGTCTTCAGGCTAGAAAAAATACCCGACTTCACAAGCCGAATTCGTGCTGCCGCCTCTGCACCCCACATTTCCAGATCGACCCCGCACCCCATCCCCGGGAGCCCCCGAGCGCATGCGAGTGAAGCAACTCGTGGCATCCAGATCTGGGATGGCGCCAAAAAGATCCAAGAAGGACGCGAAGGCGAAGGAGCCGGAAACGTCATCTGGCGAGTGGACCTTCAGTAAGTGCTCCAACCAAGATCTCCTCAATCTTGTTGCGGAGGGTCTTCTTCAGGGGAAGGACTTGGTAAAATGGCGTCCGTCTTTTTGTGAACCGTTTTCCATGGAAAATGTTGACGAAATCGTCACATTTTACCATTTTGCCGAACGGGGATTGGCCCTCCCCTCTTGCTCTTTCTTCCAAGGCCTTCTCTATTTCTATGGAATCGAGCTCCATCAGTTGAATCCCAATTCCATTTGCCATATTGCCATCTTCATCCACTTCTGCGAAGCTTTCCTCGGAATCGAGCCGCACTGGGCTCTTTTCCGGTATCTCTTCCGTTTGAAACCACAACCGACTTCTCTCAAGCCGTTCATGATTGGGGGTGTCGGCATCCAGCTGAAGCAACACGCCAGCCCCCAGTATCTTTCGTATAAATTCCCTTCCAATCTCCCCGGGTGGAAGAGCCAATGGTTCTACATCCAGAACCACGCGCCTCAACTACCCGAGAGATCACACCAGGCCCCGGTCGTAAGGCCCGAATGGTATAAGGAGCCCTCCGTAGGGGAGATGGATCAGGTCGACGAACTCCTCGGCTTGATAGCGGTGCACAAGGAGATGGGAGTTACCGGGGCTTCTGTCATGTTCGACTTCTTCAAGCGCAGAGTCCAGCCGCTCCAGCAATGCCACAGCACGGGCTTCGAGTACCAGGGTACTGAAGACCCGTCCCGTATGTGCGCAGATGAGATATCCAACGACGCGGCGCTCCTCCAGGTCAAGCGGGTGCTGATCGACATGGACTCGGTGCCTATGTCCCGGTGCTCTTCTCAGCCGCCAACCCGCCAGAGCCGGTAAATCCTCGAGTACTTGGCGCGAACTTGAAACTGAATGAACTCATGCAGGGACATACTGCCTTGTTCCGGAGCTGGCCGCCACAACCCGGCATCCCGTGCCCACCGCACCTTCTCCCCAGCGCCGCGGCCGAGGCGAAGAAAGTGGAGGTGAAAAGGAAGCTGGCGGAGGAACTAGCAGGCAGCAGTTCCTCCACTGATAGCGACACCACGCTGGCGGAGAGGGCGAGGAAGAAAACAAGCAAGGGCAGCTCCTCCAGCGCTGCCGTGGAACTGCACAAAGCCCTGCCAGTGATCCCGCGGGCGCGTTGAGTTGTGCGAAAACGGAAGGCGAGCCCCCTGGATCCTGCCAAGTGAGTCACTGATCATACTCGAGTACCTATCACAGAAAAGGGTTAGTACTGAAAACTTCTGTAATTGCAGCTCATCTTCTCCCCCCGACCCCAAATGCCGAAAGGTGGTGGGGTCCCCTTCTGCCGGGGGTGATGCTCCCGCAGGTAGTCGCGTGGGAACTGCTGGAGTGGATCCGTTGACTACTCAAGCCGGGCAAGTGACCATTGCTGTGGCAGGTACCGCGCCCAGAGCTAGTACGCCACCGGCAATGGCTCCGAAGCCACGACTACTGAAGCGGCTGACCGGCGACGTGAAAATATCATCCCTGTAAGTGGTCTTCTCGTCAAGAAACTTTGCGGGGTGTCAAAGCCGACTTGTAGTCGTCAATGATGCCTTGTATTTATCTTGTACAGGACTGCTGCCGCTCTGGGGATGGGAGCACCGGAACCTGTATTGGCTACCCCAGCCCCTGAGCAACCAAGGGAGCAGGCGGGAGCGGTAGAAACAGAGGTGCCGCCGCCGCGGGCCGAAGACGAAGGCCTGCCAGCTCCGCCGCCTCCTGAGCCCCGAACCGAGGAGTCGAGTGCCGGTGGCGGTGAAGGTGGAATGGCTACCGACGCCACTCCCGCAGAGGGCGCGGGTAAGTCTCTTGCTCGAAACCACTGTTTCCGGGCCTTGCCTTCGTCGAATGCTGAAACACAATGTATTTTGTAGGTGTCCCAGTGCCAGAAGTTGAAGCAGCAGGCACCCCCGTCGAGCCGGCGGCCGTGCTCATACCGAAGGTCGGCATTGACACGATGGTCACCACCGATCTCTTGGACGACCCTCTCCTGTCAGCCGAAACGGTTATGCATTACAAGAAAATGTACAAGGAGTTGTACCAATATACCCTGGTAAGCCGTTTGAACTCTGCTTGTGCCCTTCTTCCTTTTGGGTCGAAGTCTTATCCTCCTAGTCATGCAGGAGGTGGCCAAGCGCTCGAAGGAGAAATCCGAGAAGCTAAAAGAAGTCGAGTGCGGCCTCCAGGAGCTCCAGAGGAAGGACCAACACGTCAGAGAAGAAATCCTCAAGAATATTGGCCTTCAAAAGGAGCTAGACAAACTGAAGCTGGAGCGGACGTGCGAAACGTGGCTTCTCCAAAATGACAACCAGAATCTGGAGAAGACCATCATCGAGCTCCAGGAGCGGCTTAAGGCACAGAAGAAGGAACATAAAGGTAAGCACTCGAGCGTTGTAGAGCACTTTTCCTTCTGCAATTGATCTTGTTCCTGAATCCTCCCCTGCATCGCAGACCTTAGGAGACTCTTATCTTTTAAAGAAGAGTTACTTACTGACGTGAAGAATCTCATGTATCATCGAACAGATGAAGTCGAGAAGTTGCGGAAGATGATCGACGACACGAATCAGCAGTTCATTGACTCCCTGCAACGAATCAAGACTCTGGGCTAGGAGAAAGTGTCGGTGTTTAACCGGCTGCCCACCGAGGGATAGACCCAAGGTGGTAAGTTTTGGGTGAGGGAACGCCGAGATCAGGAACTCGAAGGTGCAAGGAACACAAGACTTAGACAGGTTCGGGCCGCACGGAGCGTAACACCCTACGTCCTGTATGATGGTTTGTATTCCTTTTGGTGTAGAATGACCTAATGATCTCCTGTTTTGAAGGGGTCCCTGACCTCCCTTATATACCCGAGAGGTCAGAGTTACAAAGATGCTAACCAACCCCCACTGAGGGATCACACCAGAACTGATCTCGAGTAGATCCTCTCCGTGTTGGTTAGCCCTATCTCCTATTTAAACGGGATAAACAAGAGATAAACAAAATGAATAAGAGATAAGACGGACTTAATCTCTTAAACCTCCGTAGACTACGCTACATGCCCAGCCCGGTAACCCCGGGTCTGACAAGCCCCCGAGCTCTTCGTAGCTGAGTACTGCAGGCTTATCGAGTACTTTCGAAGCAGTCTTCGACTTCTTTTGAAGCTTCGTCTTGAAACCCTGTTTCGAGTACTTCCTTGGCCGCATCGAAGCTATGAGGTGCTCATGCCCCGAATTTTAGTTCTGTTATGGCGTGCGATTGAAAAATCGCACTCCATATGGAGTAGCCCCCGAGCCTCGGGTTGAATCGGAGAATCAGGCTGAGGGTCCCATTAATTTGTAATCCTCCTTATCCTTCAAAGAAACTTGAAAAATAAGTAGTCGATGCCACGTACCCCGCAGCCCCCGAGCCTTGAATCCAAATCCCACGAAATTGGAGATAAGGGTCCAAAGAATCGTGGCATACAGGCTAAACAATGACACTGTAAGGAGAGACCAAAGTGATGGTACAAATGATGCAATTAGACCAAAGATTCGAAAAACCCCTTCTTTCGGGCTAATTAGCCCTGAAAAAATGATTAATCAAATATTCAATCTAATCAGACCACCAAGTGACCCCTCACCTCGGAATATTCCACAAAACGACTCTTGGTCTTCTGAACAGTAACTTTTCCCCGTCCCGCAGGTTACTTAACCCCGCGGCCATAGGAGGGAAAATTGTGCTTTCAGTCCGCATTCCGCCAAAAACCACCAAAACCCCAATCTGAGCCGAACGCCGCCGCCACTGCCCAAGGAGATCCTCCTACTCCAACTTCCCCGCCCCTCTCCCTGCAGCCCCCGAGCATCTCGTGGCGTAACGCATTGGAGATGGCACCTAAGAAGTCGGAGATCGAGGGGAAGAAGAAAGCGGCAGAACCATCGACCGAGGAATGGTCACACAGTAAGTGCTCCCTTAACAATCTGAACAAACTGGTTTCCGAGGGGTTGCTCTAAGAGAAAAACCTTGTTAACTGGCGCCCCTCTTTCCGTGAACCGTTCCCCATGGAGAATGTCGACGAAATCGTCACATTCTTCCATTTTGCCGAACGGGGATTGGCCCTCCCCACTTGTTCTTTCTTTCGCGGCCTTCTTTACTACTACGGGCTTGAGCTCCATCACCTCAACCCGAATTCCATCTGCCACATCTCCATTTTCAACCACTTTTGCAAAGCATTTCTCGGAATTGAGCCCCACTGGGATCTATTCCGCTTCCTCTTCCGCGTGAAACCCCAGCCAACCACGAAAAAACTCGCCGTGGTAGGGGGCGCCGGCATCCAACTGCGACAGCAGGCCGGCGAGAGATACCTTGCATATAAATTCCCCTCCAACCTTCCTGGATGGAAAAACCTCTGGTTTTACATCGAAAACCATGCTCCCCCCCTGCCGACGAAGTCGAGCAAACCGCCCGTGGTGAGGGGGGAGTGGAACCTTGAACCCTCCGGCATGGAAATGATTCAAGTCAAGGAGCTGCTGGAGGCCATCGATGCACTGAAGAAGGAAGGGGTGACCGGCGCCTCCGTCATGTTCTCCTTTTACAAGCGCCGCGTCCAACCCATCCAGCAGCGCTGCAATCTGGGCTTCGAGTACACCGGCCCCGCTGACTCTTCTCGTATGTGCACAGAAGAGGTACCCGACGAAGTCGCGCTCCAGCAAGTTCAGCGGGTGCTGGTGGATGTGAACGCCGTGCCATACGTGCCCACTCTGTTCTCCGTGCAAAATCCGCCCCCGCCGGTGAGTGTTCGACTTCTTTTACTGGAGAAATCTGTTACTGCGCCAATGGTGTACTGAAAAACTTTTCTACAGGGGCACTCGGAGTTGTACGGCAGCTACCCGCCACAACCGGACCTCCCCCGAGCGTATCACCTCCTCCCCTCTGCGGCCGCAGCCACCAAGAAGGCTCGCCTTGCTGCGGCTCAAAGCCACAACGAGTCCGCCGAGAGCGCGGGCCCGCGGGCGGGGGAAGACGCCGGAGAGGGACCGCGCCCGGCTGCCGCCGTTGCCACCAAGACAACTCGCCCTGCTACGGTTCGAGGCAGCGGCGAGTCCTCCGAGTGCGTGGACTCGCCGGCGAGTGAAGGAACCGAGGGGAGAGCGCGCCGGGAGAGCTCCTCCGACCAGAGCTTGGAGTTGGCCGGAGTTCTGCCACCGGTGCCGAAAGGTCAGCGGCAGATGCGCAAACGCAAGGCCGAAGAAGTCGAGTCCTCCAGGTACGGAGTTGCTGTTTTGGCCAGTTACCAAGTTCCAAAGATGCCGAACACTAACAGCACCCCCTTGCAGTCTTCCTGCTCCACCACCCGGATCTGAACCCGAAAGGGTGGGGATAGGCCCCTCCAACGTCGCGGCGGTGACAATTGCCGTGGCGGGAACCCCTCCATCGGTCGGCCAGGCCTCGCCATCGGCGACGAGCGTTCCTCGGCGGGCCTGGCGGGTGAAGAAGGCGGCCAAGAAGAAGTCGACACTGTAAGTTTTGCTTCGATCGCTTGAAAAGCTTGACCGTGCTTGCGTGGATAACTATGTTGTCGATGTCGCCAGGGCTGCAAGTGCGGTGCAACTCCAGCTGGAACTGGGCAAGGCTGCAGCGCCTGTCTCGGCTGCAGCAGCCCCCGAGCCCTCGGCGCCTGGGGGGCCTGTACCCGCAGAGGTGGCCCCTGAGGCAGATGCGGGGCTCCCCGACTTGCCGCCTCCCGAGTCCCAACAAGAAGGAGCCGGACCCGGTGGCGATGAACAAGTCGTGGCCCCGGAAGCGGGTGCGGGGCTCCCCGACTTGCCGCCTCCCGGGTCCGGGCAAGAGGGAGCCGGGCCCAGTGGCGGGGAACAAGTCGTGGCCCCTGGTGCCGCTCCTATCAGTGATACAGGTACGCGCTTACCCGCCCGCGGTTTGATGCCAGAGTCCGAGGACAATATGGTGACTACTTCGTATGCTTGCAGGTGTCCAGCCGCCGCCGTCCGGGGATGCCGCCGGGCCCACGGAGAGTCCCCGTGAGGTGCTGAGGACCGGGCCAGGGTACCAGAACATCATCACCACCGACCTGGTGGATGATCTTCTGCTAACGGCCGAGAACCTGGAGACCTTCAAGAGCACCTTCAAGGAGTTATACAACTTCTCCATGGTAGTACTCGCGTAAAGTTCCGGGTGTGTGCATTGGTGAGTTGTTTAGTACTCATTTTCCTCCTTTGGCACAGCATGTGATTACCAAATCCCAGAAGAAGTCGGAGAAACTCCGCGCGGTTGTGAGTGACGCGCGGGAGTTAGGTGCCCTGCACAAGCGCATTTCCGAGGAGAAGACGAAGAACTGCTATCTGCAGCGCGAGCTTGATATGCTGAAGCAGGAAAGGGCTCGAGAGACCTGGCTGCTCAAGAATGACCTGAAGAACCTTGAAGAGGCCAACTCCGAGCTCCAACAACGGGTCAAGGAGCAACAAGCAGAGTACCAGGAGTAGCTCAAGGCAGAAAAGAAGGCGCACCAAGGTAGGCCCCCGTTTCCCTCGAGTACTTTTCCTTAGTGATGTCGCTTGCTTGCTGAAACATCTTCACCACAGAGCTTAGGAAAGTAATAAAACACAAAGAGGAGCTACTTACTGACGTGAAGAATGTGTTGTATCGCCGTACAGATGAAGTCGAAAGGCTGCGGAAGGTGATCGACGACACTGAACGTCAATTCGTCGACTGCCTTCAGCAAGTCAAAGCGCTGGGCGAGAAGGACGAGCAGCGGCGCAAGGAGTTGGAGGACCTCCAGGGAGCCGCCCAGGAACTGGTCGACATGGTGGACCCGCCAGAAGAAGGCGAGGCAGGCCCGCGGCCCCTGCTGGGACGGCTCCGTGAAGCCCCGAAGAAAATGCTCAAGTTTTTATCCGAAGCTCCAGTCGCTTGCGTGAGCAACGCCCTTGCATATGTAAAGTCCTTCGTGCCCAATGCGCAGTTAGACATTTTTGCGCAGGGGATGGCGGCAGACTGCTCGGACGAACGTTTTGAAGAGTACCTGCGTGAAGCCCAACCTGTAGCAGAACAAATTGTACACAGTGTACTGCAGGATTAGGGTATGAGGAACAAGTACTCATTCTCTTGTATACATGTTTATGTCGTTGTCTCTACTTGTGTGTGTGTGTGCCTATGCTGAGCGAATGTCCAGGCTTACAAGGCGCGAGTAGCAGACGCTACCCCGGGGTGCAACGACCCTGAAGGTAGCCGTAGTTCCGTGTAGGAACTCATCTAACAAGTGGCCCACAACCTGAAATTGTAGGCCTAGACTCGTTAGGGAGGAACGCGAGCATCGTCGCGGGTTTGCCGTGCGTAGGGCAAAAAATTAGGACTAACTCGAGTGCGGCGACTCTGAGTGTAGTCGAAAATCGCTCCTGCTTATGAGCGTGCTCCGTAAGCTGTGTGAGACCCGGGCGGACGGATCGGGCTTATTAGGAGCAGGTGCGGTCGTTGCCGCGTTTTGGCCATTCTTTTGGCAAAAACATGACTGTTCTGAGTGCCGCCCCTCAGGATGTAGTCGAGGTAGCTCTTCATGCGAGCCTGTCCAACGTGCTGTTTTTGAGCCAGTCGAGCGGATCAACTGAGTTGGACAAGGTGCGACTTCGGTCGCGTGCGACCACCCAAGGTCGTGGTGGAACTCGATATATCGAGGAGTTGTAGCCAGAGTAGATGGTTCGACAAGAAGTAAAGTCGATAAGTTGTGTATGTAGTCACAACTTTAATCACGACGAGCGGCCAGTTTACACGAGTGTTGGTTCGTGGCCGTGGCCGTCGTGCGCCGGAGAATGAATGTTCAACCCGAATATTGTGGCTCATAGCCTTCAATATGCATCGAAAAAAGGAGATCGTCCAAGCCCCTGAGGAATTCGGATATCACCAGGTATTTGCTTATGGGTAGAACTTGCGCAGGTGTTGGACGTTCCAGGAGTTTGGGATGTCCTGGCCCTCGGGGCATTGTAGTCGATACGATCCTGGCCGTGTGACCTGCTTGACGACGAATGGGCCCTCCCACCTTGGATTGAGTTTGTGTAGGCCAGATTCGTCCTGGATACGACGTAAAACCAGGTCGCCAACGCTGAATGACCGCTCCTTGACGTTGCGATCATGGTATCGGCGGATCCCCTGCAGGTACCTGGCTGACTGGACAAGGGCGGTGCAACGAGCTTCTTCCACAGAATCGAGCTCTAACTGCCTCGCCTCGTCCGCCTCGCCTTCATTGTACATTTCAACCCTTGGGGACTTCCACATGATATCGGCTGGTAAAATGGCTTCAGATCCATATACGAGGAAGAAAGGTGTTTGGCCTGTGGCTTTGGATGGCTGAGTCCGAAGCCCCCAGACTACATGCGGCAGCTCGCGTACCCATTTGCCTCCCTTCTTGCTGTTTTCATCGTATAGTCGCTTCTTGAGACCGTCGATTATCAAGCCGTTCGCCCGTTCGAATTGTCCATTGGCCCGCGGGTGTGCAACTGAGACATATTTGACTTCGATGCAAGCGTTCTCGCAGAATTCCCAGAAATGGTTGGCCGTGAAGTTTGACCCCAAGTCCGTGATGATAGTGTTGGGGAAGCCGAACCGGTGCAAAATATCCGAAATGAAGTCAACGACCCGGTCTGGCGTGAGCTTGGCGATTTGCTTGTACTCGATCCACTTCGTAAACTTGTCAATAGCCACCAGAACATGAGTAAAACCGCCTGGCGCCGTCGTGAAGGGCCCGATCATGTCGAGACTCCAACAAGCAAAAGGCCACGATGGTGGTATAGTGATGAGGCTATGAGCAGGAACATGGGTCTGTTTGCCGAAGAATTGGTAGTTTTGACACCTGCGCACGAGATCCTCCGCGTCGGTTACTGCAGTGGGCCACCAGAAGCCGGCCCTGTATGCTTTCCCAACCAGCGTTCTTGACGCCGCATGGTTGCCGCAGACGACTTCGTGGATCTCTCGTAGTATGTCGTACCCATCTTCCTTCGTGACGCACTTCATAAGAACTCCTGACCGAGCACCACGCCTGTAGAGCTTGCCGTTGACCAGGACGAAGCCCTTGCTTCTTCTTAAGACGCGCGCCGCTTCCGCACTCTTAGCGTCAATTCCCGCTGGTAGCCGCTGGTCTTCAATGAAGTCGATGAAAGCCGCTCGCCAGTCCTCCCCCAGCGTCAGAACCTCTCGATCAGGTTGTTGGGAACCCGAGTCGATGGTTATTTGCGGAGAAGGCTTGATAGATGGCTGATCAAGCTCCTGGACGAAGACTCCCGGCGGGACTTGAGCGCGCGTTGACCCTAACTTGGACAGGATGTCCGCGCCAACGTTGTGCTCCCGTAGCACATGGTGAAACTCCAAGCCAGAAAACTTGCCTTCCAGCTTGCGCACTTCCTGAACGTATGCATCCATTGTTTCCTTGTTGCAGTCCCACTCCTTATTGACCTGCTGAACGACAAGAAGAGAATCGCCATACACAAGTAATCGCTTGATCCCTAGTGATATCGCCAAACGAAGCCCGTGAAGAAAGGCTTCATACTCGGCTTCGTTATTAGATACCTTCCATAAGATCTGAAGGACGTACTTCAATTGTTCGCCTCGTGGGGAGATGAGCAAGACACCAGCGCCTCCGCCGTCGAGCTTGAGGGACCCATCAAAATACATGGTCCAGTGCTCTGGCTTGTCCACTGGGGTTGGGACTTGATTCTCCCTCCATTCAGCCATGAAGTCGACTAGAGCTTGTGACTTGATGGCAGTGCGTGGCTTGAAGTCAATTGACAAAGCCCCCAGTTCCACTGCCCACTTAGATATGCGTCCCGTGGCATCTTGATTATGGAGAATATCCGCCAGCGGGAAGTCCGTAATCACAGTGATCTTGTACTCGTCGAAGTAATGGCGCAACTTTCTTGATGTGATCAAAATTGCATATAAGAGCTTTTGAACAGCTGGGTACCGTACTTTTGACTCGGAGAGGACTTCGCTGACGAAATAGATGGGCCTCTGCACTCCGAACGCATGGCCTTCTTCGCCTCGCTCGACTACAATAGCGCTGCTGACAACATGGGTTGTTGCCGCAATGTAGAGTAGTAGATCCTCTTCCGGTAGCGGAGCGGTAAGGATTGGAGGCGACTGGAGGTGAGTTTTCAAGTCTTGTAGAGCTCGCTCGGCCTCCTCCGTCCATTGAAACTTGTCTTGGCGTTTTAGGAGCTTGAAGAAAGGTAGTCCTCTCTCCCCGAGTCAGGAGATGAACCGGTTCAGGGCCGCCATACAACCTGTCAGCTTTCTGCACATCCTTGATTGTGGCCGGAGCCTCCATATCAGTGATGGCCGTGATCTTGACAGGGTTGGCCTCGATGCCCCGGTTGCTGACGATGAACCCAAGCAACTTCCCAGAAGGTACTCCAAAGACGCACTTGGTGGGATTGAGTTTCCACCGATATCTGCGTAGACTACTAAATGTTTCTTCCAAATCTTCGATCAGGCTATCGGAGTCCCTGGTCTTGATGACCACATCGTCCACATAAGCCTCAACATTCCGGTGCAGCTGATCCGCGAAACACATCTGGATCGCGCGTTGGTATGTTGCTCCTGCATTCTTCAACCCAAAAGACATTGTTTTGTACGCATAAGTCCCGTATGGGGTGATAAATGCAGTCTTGATTTGGTCCTCCTCCTTGAGCGCAATCTGATGATACCCTGAGTAGCAATCAAGAAAACAAAGAAGGACACACCCAGCCGTCGAATCGACGACTTGGTCAATGCGCGGCAGCCCAAAATGATCTTTTGGGCAATGCTTGTTGAGATCGGTGTAGTCGACACACATTCTCCATTCATTGTTCTTTTTCTTTACAAGCACGGGATTCGCTACCCACTCTGGATGAATTACTTCTTTAATGAATCCAGCCGCGAGGAGTTTAGCGATCTCTCGTTTAATGGCCTCACGCTTGTCTTGAGCAAACCTCCGGAGGCGTTGCTTTTTGGGCATGGCCTTCGGGTCTACATTCAAAGCATGCTCAATCAACTCCCTGGGCACCCCTGGCATGTCCGCAGGTTTCCATGCGAATATGTCTCGGTTAGCCCGAAGAAAGCTGACGAGCGCGAGTTCCTATTTGTCGCCTAAGCCCGCGCCAATGACGGTGGTCTTAGATGGATTTCCCTCCTGGAGCTGGATCGTCTTGAGGGCCGCGCCATCAGTCGACTGGATGCTCGACTTGCTGGCCTTCTTGGAGGGAATTTCTAGCCCAGACTGGGAAAGCTGCTGCGCGGCCGCGAGTACTTCTCCCGAAGCATCTGGCACACGAGTAGTCGAAGCATATTGGATCGCCTCCTGGTTGCAGTCGTATGACTTCTTCAAGTCGCCACGGAGGGTGAGTACTCCACCGAGTCCTGGCATCTTAAGAAGCAGATAAACATAGTGCGGCACTGCCATGAACTTAGCTAGTGCCGGACGACCCAATATTGCATGGTAAGAGGAATCAAAAGTAGCCACCTCAAACTTGATAAACTCGGTACGATAGTTCTCCCGCGTACCAAAGGTGACTGGGAGGACCACCGTGCCAAGCGGATGCGCCGCATTACTTGGGACGATCCCGTAAAAGGGAGACTTGCTGGGCATCAGCATATCCTTGAAATCCAGGCCCATCTTCTTCAAAGTACTGACGAAGATGAGATTGAGCCCGCTTCAGCCATCGATGAGGACCTTGGTAAGCTTGACCTCTGCCACCATAGGATCCAGGACCAATGGGAACTTACCAGGCTCCGAGAAGCTCGTCCACTGATCGTCGCGAGAGAACGAGATGGGGACCTCCGACCAACGGAGCGGCCGTGGTACCGCCGGCTCGACAGACAAGATCTCCCGAAGAAGCAGCTTCTGGTCCCTCCTGGAACCGAAATCCTCATCACCGCCGAAGATAACGTTGACGACCTTCGAGGCATCCTGAAACTTCGGGTTACGCCCCTGGTCATCGTGATCGTCATCCTCGGGTTCTTTGTCAGCAGGCTTCTTATTCTTCTTTCCACCACCGGTGTTGTTGAACGTCCTCCGGAGGTGGTAGCAGTCAATGGCGGCATGGCTGGCGCCCGGATGCCATGGGCACTTCTTCTGCAGGAGTTTCTCAAATTCCTCCTGCGTCGTCGACTTCTTGCCCCGCGAAGGACGATCGATAGCCGCGATGACATCATCTGGCTTTCGTTTCCGGGGTGGCCCAGAAAAGTCCCGCTGGCCTTTGTCGCTGCGGTTGTCGTTTGGGCGCCGCAGATTGCTATCATGGCGCCACGGGAACCGCTCCCGCATCTTCTCCTCCTGCTCGGACCAATCGTGCATCATATCACGAAGGCCCGCAACGGTCTTCGGCCTGTTCCGCCCGAAATCTCTGTATATGCTCGGGTCGGTGATGCTGTTGTAAAAGCAGTCGATGATGTCCTCCTCCGAGATGTTCGTGATGGTGGCGCGGACGTCGAAGAAGCGACGCGTGTAGGACCGTAGAAGCTCGTTACGTTCCTGCTTGCACTGGGCAAGATCGTGTCGAGTACCTGCACGGGTAATTGCTCCCTGGAAATTATCGATGAAGACCTTCTTAAGTCGTTCCCAGGAGTCGATTGTGTTGCTGCCAAGACTCTCCAGCCAAGTGAGCGGCGCAGGGTCCAAAGCCATCGGGAAGTAGACGACTTTGGTGATATTTGAGCCCCCCGCGACGTCAATGGCCGTGGAGTAGCAACGAAGCCACTGCTGGGGAGCCTGCTTGCCGTCGTACTTGGTGATGCCGATCGGTTTGAAGCCCTCCGGGTACTTGTAGCTGCTGAAACGAGCAGAAAAAACAGGAAATCGATCGCTGCAGTCAGTACCTTCATTCTCGACTTCTTCACGAGTCTTGCGCCTGGAAGAAATCACGGTGCGCGCATCGCGGCCTTCATTGATGTGTTGGCGCAGATCCTCCGGAAGGAGTCGATGATGGGCTTGTCGTGGCTGACCCCCTTGCGGTGGCTGCTGCCTCCCGCCAGGGGTCTGGCTCCCGCAAGCGTTGTCGTTGCTGGGTTGACGTCGAGGACGGCCGCCAGCCGTTCGGCTGTGGGCCTGACTTCGACTCTCTCCCACACGCTCCTCCCTGATGGTAGGCGCCGGGTTGTGTTGATCCAACTGGATCCAAGCCCTCTGCGCGTACAAGAGTGCTTGACGTACCTCCGGGTCATGGCTGTGCTCGAGGATGGCCGTAACCCTAGCGATGTTGGCCACCGGAGTCCGAAACCCCCGTTCGCTGACGGCGGCGAACTCAGGATCAAGCTCGCGATGCATAGATCGCCTACGCTCGTTGGCCTTCCTCCGCCGGATTGTGCGGGCCCTGTTTCTGGCCCTCCGTGCTTCTCGATCGGCGTCGTTCTCGTCACCAACATTGGCCGTGATCTCATCCTCGGAGATCGCTTCAAAATTGTCGATGAGAAAATCCCCACCGTCCTCGCCTTCTTCGGCCATCAGCACCTGGCGGGAGGAAAGCTCGTGAGAACCTTTGTCGACTAGTTCAGTCGTCCCCTCCGCCGCGGTGGCCAACGGCCTGCCTTCCTGAAAAGGCAAGGGCTCGAGGTGAGCCACGAGTCGATCCTCTGCTTCCAGTGGTTTGGGGAGCGTTACGCCCCTCCAGTGCACCACGTGCCCCCCCCGGAAAGGAGGTGACCACCAGATCACCGGAACCGGAACAACCCGAAGCCCCCCGACACGCGGTGGCTTCGAGTTTTCCGATCTGGAGTAACAAGTTCAGGTCCTTCTCAAACATGGAAAGGGACCCAAAGGCGTCGGCCTCCTGAAGACCAGTGGCCGATTCGCACGAACTGAGCTGAGATCGGCTAAGCGAATCCCTAGGTTGGAACAAGTCCAAACCAGGGAGAGTTGCCGCAACACCAGAAAAAGTCGAGGCTGAAGCGAACTCCACCTTGTCCTGTGCTGCGGGAGCGTGGAGCGGCAAGTTGTCGAGGTCGTCGACAAACTTGTCGAGGTCGCTGCGGAAATCCGTAGCGGAGGTCCTTGGCTTCATGTCGACAAGGAATCGCCGGAAACTGCCCGCACCATCTGCGATGCAGACTCATGAACCAAAAACAAACGTCGTTCCCTGAGAGGGAACCGACCTGACGAATCTGAACGAAGCCATCGAGCTCGCCGGTGGATCTTCGACGCGTTCCCCTACCTGGCGCGCCAGCTGTCGGTGTTTAACCGGCTGCCCACCGAGGGATAGACCCAAGGTGGTAAGTTTTGGGTGAGGGAACGCCGAGATCAGGAACTCGAAGGTGCAAGGAACACAAGACTTAGACAGGTTCGGGCCGCACGGAGCGTAACACCCTACGTCCTGTATGATGGTTTGTATTCCTTTTGGTGTAGAATGACCTAATGATCTCCTGTTTTGAAGGGGTCCCTGACCTCCCTTATATACCCGAGAGGTCAGAGTTACAAAGATGCTAACCAACCCCCACCGAGGGATCACACCAGAACTGATCTCGAGTAGATCCTCTCCGTGTTGGTTAGCCCTATCTCCTATTTAAACGGGATAAACAAGAGATAAACAAAATGAATAAGAGATAAGACGGACTTAATCTCTTAAACCTCCGTAGACTACGCTACATGCCCAGCCCGGTAGCCCCGGGTCTGACAGAAAGCACAGCGCCAGAAGGAGCTCGAGGACCTGAGGGAGGTTGCGCAGCAGCTAGTCGAGGTGGTGGACCCTCTCGAAGAAGGAGTAGCCGACGGTCGGAGTCTGTTGGAGCGACTTCGCGGGGCTCCACAGAAGATCGTCGACTACGTTGCGGAGACCGGCACCTCCTACATCAGCCATACCTTATGACTTCTAAAGTCGTTTTGGCCTCAAGCTCGACTAGAGGTGCTCGCAGATGGCGTGGCTGCAAACTATACAGAAGAAAAGTTCTGCGAGTACCGCCAGGAGGCACAACCCATCGCTGTGAAAATCAGAGAGAGTCTGGAATAGGACTGTTAGTTTGTAAAAACAATTGCCCCATTGTAATATATCATGGTGTCTTTACCATTGTTGCCTTGTGATACATCTGGGTGTTTTTATTCACGTTCGTAGGCTAGGTAAGACTCTACCTCGAGTGCAACGGCTTCGAGAGTAGTCGTAGGGCCCCTCATGGGAGCTTCCTCGAACGGGTTGGAGCGAACTCGATCGTGCGAGCCTAACCCATCCGGGAGACGCGGTCATCACCACGGCGACTATCATGCGGGTAGCAAGTAGTCAGAAACTACCCGAGTGCAGCGACTCTGGGAGTAAAGTTCCTCAGACGAAGTAGACTGAACCCGATCGTGCGGATCTAGCTTGTTTGGGAAGAACGTGATCGTCATCACGACGACATTCATGCTCATGGCAAGTAGTCGGTTTTGGGAACACTGAATCGGGGCTGTTGCCTCCGAATATTTTGACAGAATTTTACAATGCTGGCTCCGTGGCCTGTGGCCTCCGTTATGAGCCAGAAAGAAAAAACTGTAACGGCGAGTGACGAAGGACAAGCATAATGCCTTCTCACGGGTAGAACTTACGGAGGTGCTGCACGTTCCATGAGTTTGGAACGTCGTCACCTTCAGGGTACTGTAGTCGATAGGACCCCAGCCGTGTAACTTGCTTGACGATGAATGGCCCATCCCACCGGGAATTGAGCTTATGCAGCCTTGACTCGTCTTGGATACGGCGGAGGACCAAGTCACCGACGTTGAAGGACCGCTCCTTGATGTTGCGGTCGTGGAATCTTCGGATTCCCTGGAGGTACCTGGCTGACTGAACTAAGGCGCTGCAGCGAGCCTCTTCAACAGAGTCCAGCTCGAGCTGCCGCGCTTCGTCCGCCTCGCCTTCGTTGTACATCTCGACTCTTGGGGAGCGCCACATGATGTCCGTCGGGAGGATGGCTTCCGAGCCGTAGACAAGAAAAAATGGGGTTTGCCTTGTGGCTTTGGACGGCTGCGTCCGAAGCCCCCAGATGACATGTGGCAGCTCATGGATCTACTTCCCCCCCTTCTTGCTATGCTCGTCGTAGAGGCGCTTCTTCAAACCGTCGATGATCAAGCCGTTCGCTCTTTCGACTTGACCAACGGAAACATACTTGACTTCGATGCATGAATTCTCGTAGAACTCCCAGAACTGGGTGGCGGTGAAGTTGGAGCCCAGATATGTGATGATGGTGTTGGGGAAACCAAAGCAGTGCAGGATGTCAGAGATGAAGTCGACGACCCTGTCTGGAGTGAGCTTAGCTATTGGCTTGTACTCGATCCACTTGGTGAACTTGTCGATCGCCACCAGAACGTGAGTGAAACCTCCTGGCGCCATCGTGAATGGTCCGATCATGTCGAGACTCCAGCAGGCGAACGACCAGGATGGCGGTACGGTGATGAGACTGTGGGCTGGGATGTGAGATTGCTTGCCGAAGAATTGGCAATTTTGGCATCTCCGCACCAGGTTTTCTGCGTCTGAGACTGCGGTGGGCCACCAGAAACCGGCCCGGTATGCTTTCCCGACCAGAGTTCTGGAAGCCGCATGGTTGCCGCAGACTCCTTCGTGGATCTCTCGTAGGATGTCGTTGCCGTCGTCGCCCGTGACGCACTTCATGAGTACTCCTGATCGTGCGCCACGCCGGTAGAGCTTGTTGTCGATGAGAACAAACCCTTTGCTTCTGTGCATGACGCGAGTTGCCTCCGCGCTCCTTGCATTGACTCCTGCTGGTAGCTTCTGGTCCCGGATGTAGTCGATGAAGGTCTCCCTCCAGTCCTCTCCCAGCAACATAACCTCCCGATCCGGCCCTGGAGAGCCGGCGTCAGTGGTCGTGTGTGGTGAGGCTTTGATGGACGGTTGCCTTAGTTCCTGGACAAAGACTCCCGCAGGGACTTGGGAGCAGGTGGACCCTAGCTTGGACAGGGTATCTGCACCAACGTTGTGCTCCCGCACCACATGATGAATCTCCAGACCGGAGAACTTGTTCTCCAGCTTACGTACCTCTTGTACATACGCGTCCATTGTCTCCTTGTTGCAGTCCCACTCTTTGTTGACTTGTTGCACGACGAGGAGCGAATCGCCGTAGACAAGAAGTCGCTTGATGCCCAGTGATATCGCCAAACGGAGCCCGTGAAGCAGGGCTTCATACTCGGCTTCGTTGTTGGATACTGCCCACA
>NC_038048.1:2480965-2618465 GCF_002211085.1 Panicum hallii | reverse complement strand
TTTTTCTAAAAAAAATCAGCAACAGTTTTACAATAGATATGCCTTCCCACAATTTTTTTTGGAGCGAATTACTTTATTCTCAAATACAGTCAGGAATGTCAGGATAGATCCTCTGGGTACTGTAAGGAAGTTAACTATGAGGAAAAAGAAGTCTGATTCCTACTAGGATTCCACTGTAATCCTATTAGTACTCATATCTTGTAATTCTATTAGAACTCCTACCTTATAATCCTACTAGGAACCCCGTCCCTGGGATATATAAAAGAGGGCAGGGATACCTAGATAGATAGAGAACCAACAGAGAGCAGCCAACAGGCAACTCAACATCCAAGCGTAGGGCGCAATATACAACACCCTAAAACACGACGTAAAGTATTACGCTACTCTAGCGGCCCAAACTTGTCTAAATTTGTGTCTTGTGTCCTTGCATTCACCTTCAAGTTCTAGATCCGGCGATCCCTCACCAAATAATCACCTACCTTAAGGTATCCCTAAGTAGGCCGACGGTAAAAACACCGACAGATGGCGCCCACCGTGGGGCCGATCGTCGCGATCATTGGGCGATTTGAAGGACCTCTTCATCAACATCAACCACTCAAGGTGGCGGATTGCTATTTCATACATTTGCATCGGCGGATCAATTCATTGAGTTCGAGATCGGATCCTTCAGCGAACGGCTACATCGACCTCGAGTACTCGGCTCGACTTCACCCCGCACTGCAACGTCGATGCACCGCGGCCGCCGACCTCGATGACCTGATTCAACTTCGGCTTGTGCCGCAATGTCTGCGCGCAGCAGTGACGAGTTTGACTACTTCGACTTCGCGAGGACGATCGGCGGCCCGCCGACGACTACATCAACTACTCGTCTCGACTTGAAAACTAGTCGGAATCGACTCCGACTAGTCGAGCTTCATCAACAAAACGTCGCAGCTCCATCAACGAGCTCCACGGCTTCATCGACATTCGTCCACGAATCAAGCTAAGTGACTTATACCTTTTTCGACTTGTTCTTCACAAGATCGGCTACCTTTTTGGGTACGCCTCTCAACGGGCATGAAACCCTCGGGGGCTACACCATCATCGACTACTTATCCGTGTACGACTCTCGATGGGCATTGAAACCCTCTAGAGCTACACTTCGTCGACTACCTTTTGCGCACTGCGCATCCTCTTTGTCGCATGATGACTACTTTCTACTCGTTGTCTTCTCTTAATGGTCGCTAATCTACTTGAGTAGCAAATGCCTTAATCCGTGAAACCTCGAGTCTCCAGTCATGACCTAAGCGACCCGTCCTGTATGAGCGAAGGCAAGAGACCTAAGCGACTCGTACATGCTATGGGCGAAGGCTAAACTAAGACCGGGTGAACGTAAAGGGTGGACTACTCGGAAGATTTAAATAGCCTAAAAAAGAGCTCGACACAGCAATTTTTACACCGAATAAATTTTGGTGTCTTCACATTATTACTAAGTACTGCTTGGTATCTTTGCATTATGCTACATAATGTATGCATTGTCTTTTTTCAGATCAAGCTTCGGAAACAACCCTCCAGGTAGCACGGCGTGCCATCACAGTTCCGCTAGTTCCCAGGCTCGGGGGCTGGGCGATGCACACTACTCGACATGGCTCCTTCGGCTCTCCTAGCTCGTAAGCTCGGGGGCTAGACGCCACAAAACTACTCGAAGATGACTCATATGAAAACTGAGAGTGTAGAAGAAACCCTAAGTCATTGCACGGTTAAATAAACCTGCGGGAGGCTCAATTTCACTGTGCAGAAGGTGAAGAGTTTTTCTCAGGATTTTAGAGTAACACCAATGCCATGATTCTTGGATCCTTTTTCTGAACCTAAGGGTTTTGGATTCAAGGCTCGGGGGCTGCAGGATACGTGTCATCGACTATTTATTTTTCGAATCTACTCAAAGGATAAGAAAAGAAGATTCAAGACTAATTTGACCCTCAGCTTGATTCTTCAATTCAACCTAAGGCTCGGGGGCTACTCCATATGGAGTGCGATTTTCCATCGCACCCCATACGAAAGAAGACTTGAAGCTATTCGGGGCATGAGCACCTCATAGCCTCGATGCAACCGAGGAAGTACTCGAAGAAGACCTTCAAGACGGAGTTTTAGAAGAAGCCGAAGATTATTTCAGAAGTACTCGAAATGCCTGCAGTACTCGGCTATGAAGAGCTCGGGGGCTTGTTAGGGATATATCCCCTCGGTACCGCAAGGAAGCTACCCGTGAGGAAAAAGAAGTTTGATTCCTACTAGGATTCCACTGTAATCCTATTAGGACTCATACCTTGTAATCCTACTAGGAACCCCATCCCCTGGGATATATAAAGGAGGGTAGGGATACCTAGATAGACAGAGAACCAACAGAGAGCAGCCAACAGGCAACTCAACACCCAAGCGCAGGGCGCAATATACAACACCCCAAAATAGGACGTAGGGTATTACGCTACTCTAGCAGCCCGAACCTATCTAAATTTGTGTCTTGTGTCCTTGCGTTCACCTTCAAGTTCCAGATCCGGCGATCCCTCACCAAATAATCACCTACCTTAGGGTATCCCTAGGTAGGCCGACGGTAAAAACACTAACAAGGGACTGTCAGTGTTTTACCATCACGCCCACCGAGGGATACCCCCGAGGTGGTGAGTTTGTAGGTAGGGTGTCGCCGAGATCAGAAATTTGAAGATACAAGGAACACAAAGTTTAGACAGGTTCGGACCACCGAGAGCGTAATACCCTACACTCTGTGTGGTTTGTATTGCCTTAGGTAGTTATCGGGTGATCTGTTGCATGAGGCACGAGTTGTCTCTCACGCTCCATGCTTGAGGAGGGTCCCTGTCCGCCCTTATATCAGGATTACATATAAGTTCTAGTCGGATACAAGTCCTATAGTCCTACCTGAGTACTTTTCTGGTAGTTCCCTATTACATCCGACTAATTTTACTATTATATGGGTAGTTCTACTATACTACGAGTAGTTACTTCTGGTGTAGGGCGTGAGCCATGTCCCACCCCTTATCCTATAAGATGTAGGCCATGTGCGCAGTTCTATAGGCCCGGATCTGACAAGCCCCCGAGCTCTTCATAGTCGAGTACTGCAGGCGTCCGAGTACTTCTGAAGGCATCTTCGAGTTCCTCCCGAACTCCATTTTGAAGGTGTCTTCCGAGTACTTTCTTGACTGCATCGAGGCTGTGAGGTGCTCATGCCCCGAGTAGTTTGTCAAGTCTTCTTTTATATAGGGTGCGATTGAACTCGCACTCCCTATGGAGTAGCCCCCGAGTCTTAGGTTGAATCGTAGAATCAGGCTGAGGGTCAATTTAGTCTTGACCCTTCTGTTCTTATCTTCCAAAAGATTTGAAAAATAAGTCGCTGATGACACGTGTCCCTGCAGCCCCCGAGCCTTGAATCCAAAGCCCCAAGATTTGAAATAAAGGATCCAAAGAATCATGGCATGCAATATATGATGGTAAAGATTTGATGGTTAAGATGGGCAAATTGGTTCAGAAATTTAAAAACTGCACTTTTCGGGATGAATTTCCAGAAAAAATGGTTAAACGAATAACTTCTCCAAAAGATGACTGAAATTACCGCTCAAATCAAACCTTGGTTGCTAAGAGCCGTGTGGCATCCAGCCCCCGAGCCTGGGAGCTAGATAAGTCGCATAGTATATGCCTAGTAGTCGGTGGCACCAACCCCCAAGCCTAGACATCAACCAAGTTACTGTTGAATCTTGAACTGCTAATGAAGTCGACTAGTCAGAGTCAATTCCGACTAGTTTTGTAGGCGAGGCGAGTAGTCGATGCGGCCGCCAGCATGTCACCAAGCATAGTCATCTCCGACTAGTCTTACAGACAAAACAAGTAGTCGAAGTAGTCACCAGCGTGTCACCATGTCTTCTTCACGAAGTCAAGTAGTCGCCGACAGTTGTTGATGAACCCAACTAATCGAAGTCTAATCCAACGTGCAGTCTTTGTAGTCTGTGACGTGTAGTCGAGCGTTCTCACGAAGTCGAAGTAGTCATTGGCGATTGTTGATGAAGCCAACTAGTCGGAGTTGAATCCAACTCTCCCAGCAGCACAGTCCAGATCAGGTCCCCTATAAGGTAAACATAAAAGTATGTTGTAACTGATGTACATGAAACCATGTTGGGACCAATGTCCTTACAGTAAACTCCATGTAGTCGAGAACTAGTAAACGGAGTAGTATTGGAAGTATGGGAGTGAGGCACCTTCAGTAACATAGAGTACTAGTCGGAAACTAGTAGTCGGAACGTTATTGAAAATATGGGAGTAAAGCCCCTTCATTAACATAGAATACTAGTCGGAAACTAGTAATCTGTTACTAGAAGCATGGGAGCGAGGCCACTTCAGTAAAATAGAGTACTAGTCGGAAACTAGTAATCTGAGCATTACAGGAACAATGGGAGCAAGGCCTCTTTAGCAAACTTGCACATAATACCGGTCGTAAACCAGTAAACCAGTAAACGGAGTTGTACTGGAAGTATGGGAGTGAAGCCCCTTCAGTAACATAGCATACTAGTCGAAAACTAGTAATCTGTTACTAGAAGTATGTGAGCGAGGCCCCTTCAGCAAACTTGCACGTAATACTGGTCGTAAACCAGTAGAACAGAGTTGTACTGGAAGTATGGAGCAAGACCCCTTTAGTAACATAGAGTACAAGTCAGAAACTAGTAGTCGGAATATTACTGGAAATATGGGAGCATGGCCCATTCAGTAAACTTGCACAGATACCAGTCGTGAACCAGTAAACAGAGTTATACTGGGAGTATGAGAGTGATGCCCTTTCAGTGACATAGCATACTAGTCGAAAATTAGTAATTTGTTACTGAAAGTATGGGAACAAGGCCCCTTCAGCAAACTTGTGCTATTGGTCATAAATCAATAGAATGGAGTTGTACTGGGAGTATGGAAGCGATGCCCCTTCAGTAACATTGTATACTAGTCGGAAATTAGTAATCTATTACTGGAAGTGTGGGAGCAAGGCCCCTTCAGCAAATTTGCATATAATACCAGTCGTAAACAAGTAAACGGAGTTGTACTGGAGTACGGAAGCAAGGCCCCTTCAGTAACATAGCATACTAGTCGGAGACTAGTAATCTGTTACTGGAAGTATGGGAGCTAGGCCCTTTCAGCAAACTTGCGCGTAATACCGGTCATAGACCAGTAGAATGGAGTTGTACTGAAAGTATGTGAAGGCGACTGGAGGTCAATTAGCGAGGGAGAAATAAATCTTGCTGGTAGCTTCAGTCGTATCCTTGGGCAGACCATGAGAATTCACATGTTGAATTGCGAAAACATCACGGTTGGCCTGAAGGGATTGATGATGAGGTCCTTCACGTGGGGTGATCAGTTTCTTGGGCGGGCCAAGACAAGTCGTATGGTGCCATGCAAAGATGTCTCAGTTGGCCCAAAGGAGGTGACAACGAGGTCCTGCACTTGATTTTGATCAGGTCCTTGGGTGGGCCAAGACAAGTTGTATGTTGCCATGCAAAGATATTTCGGTTGGCCCAAAGGAAGTGACAACGCAATCCTGCACATGCATTGTTACGAAAGGAGTCGTTGTGCAAAGATGACTCGGCTAGCCCGAAGGAACTCCTTGGGCAGGCCAAAAACAAGTGAAAGATATCTAGGCACCTTAGTGGGTTTTGGTGGTAGATGACAAAGCACATGTATATCTAATCATGTTATCGAGCATGTGTGCAGGGGCTAAGAGTGATGAAGCAAAGCGTATTACGAAACATGAGCCCTAAAAAGAAAAATGAAAAGCGGTGTTTAAAATTTACTTGAAGAATTAGACTTTATTTTAAAATTGAGTATAGGAACGCCGTACTATCAAGAGGGACTTTGATACACAGGTGTTGACGTGGTAGTTGTGCTCAAGAGAATCTAAAAAAAACCATGAGAATCAAACCTACCACTATAAACAACCTTCTTGTGAAATTCCCTGTTATACCCAGATTGTCCGGTTCATTGTCCGGAATGTCCGGACCTAGTGTTCCGCAGTATCCGGACAAACACCCGGAGTTTCCGGGTAACTGTTCCCCATCCGAAGTTTCCCTGAGACCAGAGTCTCCGGACCCCAGTGTCCGGAGTATCCGGACATATACCCGGAGTATCCGGGTATCCTTTATCCAACGGCTAGTTTTCTATGAGAGGGGATATAAATACCCCCCATACCCCTTCATTCAACTCTCTTTTGCTCATTTCAACCAGAAAATACTTGCAAGCAAAAGAAGAGCTCTCTCACTTCCCCTCTTTCATTCTTGAGTGATTTTCTTTGGGGATTCAAGTGAGATTGTTGCAAGAGCAAAGATTTGTGTTAGTAAGCTTCCATTCCATCTCTTGAGCACAACACCCTTGTCTAGCCGGTGGATTCAAGTTTATTACTCTTGGAGCTTCAAGCTCCTAGATGGCTAGGCGTCGCTTGTGAGTGTTCAAGCAAGTTGTGAGCACCACAAGAAGTTTGTAATCTTCGTTCCTCTCGAAGGAACATATAGTAAGTAACCTTAGGTTTGAGCATTGGTCTCACTCTTGGAAGAGGAGCATAGGGGTTCTTGAGCACCGTCTCTCGAATCCTTCCTCAACGGAGATGTAGCTCCTTTGGGAGTGAACTTCGGGAAACAAATTATGTCTCTCTTTTGTGTTCCTTACTAGTTTATTAGGTATTTTCTTGTGAGACTAACTTTGTAAGGTTTGAGGCTGATCTACAATTATACTAGTCTCTAGAGCAAGACAACTGGTAAGAAACGCTCTTAAGGTACTACTAGCTTGTCTAAATTTACTCGATCTAAATTGCAGCATCAATATCTTGTTAGTGTGTATATTATTTCATACCCGGACTCTCTGGACAATATTTCCAGAAACTCCGGACATAAAACCCGGAGTATCCGGACATATGTGTTACTGTTTAAAGTGTTTTAAGTTTCAGATTAGGCTATTCACCCCCCTCTAGGCATCTTGAGATCCTTTCAATTGGTATCAGAGTAAGGTTCTCCATCTTTGAAGTCTAACTGCTTGGAGAATCAAGATGTCGAGTGATACTTCATCAAAGGCTCCTATCAATCCAACCGATGAAGTTGACAAGGAGAAGTCATCGGGAAAGCCTGAGGACAAGAAGAAGAATAGTCAACACGAAGAAGAAGAAGATGAGTTGGAAATAACCGATGATGAGATGTCATTCCAAGAGTGTAAGCCATGGAAGAAGAAGAAGAAACTGCAAAAAAAAGAAAGAGAAATTCAACACCAAGATTGTAATCGAGTCAAGTGATGACTCGGACACGGATTACAAGAAAAGATCCTCAAGCTCATCAAAAGTGAAGAAAAGAGCCAACTATCACCGAGTGGGTCATGACTGCACCTTTCAAATTCCAAGTGAACACAATGCCTCAATTCACATGGGAAAGCCACCTCACTTTGATGGCACGGGCTATAATTAATGGAAGACAAAAATATTTGGTTACTTGAGTGCTATTCATAAGGATCTTTGGAAGATTGTGGAAGTTGGTTGTGATATTCCGGATGATGATGAAACTTCTACACCGTTCAAGCTTATATTTTGCAACGCAACTACCAAGCCTTGAACATCCTCCACTCCTCCGTAAGTGCCGAAGAGTTTGACAAGATTGAAGATGCTCTCACCGCCAAGGATGCTTGGGATACACTCCAAGTGAATCATCAAGGATCAAGAAAAGTTCATGAGTCAAGAATCAAAATATTAGAAGATGAAGTAAGTCTTTTCTCCATGAAGAAAGATGAAACCATCAAAGAAATGTACAATCGAATGAAGAAAATCACCAATCAAATCAAGTCACTTGGTGGAGATAAATGGGGTGATCGTGAGATAGTGGACAAGCTCTTGACTTCTACATGGCGAGGGATGTCACACTACCTAGCTTGATAAGAGCTAAAAGGGGTTTTAAACACTTCATCGCCGAGAATGTTCTTGGAAGAATAGAAACTCACCATGATCAATTAAAGAGGGTCAAGATCAATCAAGATTTGACCGACCTTCAAGAGCAAGCGGCAAAGAACAACGGGTTGGCTCTTCAAGCTAAGTTGAAGCGCAAGGAAAGGGCTACCCAATACTCAAAGGATGATGACTCTAGTGATAATGAAGATGATGAGCTTGATAATGAACAAATGACTTTCTTCATCAAGAACTTTAGAAAGGTACTAAGGAAGAGCAACTTCCAAAACCTTGGGAAGAACAAGTATGAATCAAGAAGAAGATCAAGCAAGCCTTGTTTTGGTTGCAAGAAAATTGGGTATTTCATTGCGGATTGTCCGGAAGAAAATATGGCAGAACTGCTTGAATTATTTCGGCTCAAGCACGCCAGACATCGCTTAAGTAGGCGATAGAAGCTCAGCACACTTCAAACGGAACAACTCATTGGTCTGTCGGGTCACCGCCCGATTCAACCACGGTTACACAGGATCGATGTAGGTTTACCTCGTACGAAGACGAGTCCAGCCTTACAACAGCTCGCAACTTTTACACCATAGGATAATTAAACACTATTACACAGGGGTTTTATTTCATCCTAGCTAATACAAATTTATACAAGCATTATTCGAAACTTCAAGTTTACCAAGCAGCATTCAGAGTTAGCAGCGAATGCAACAACGCGACTACATACGTCGCAGAGGTAGGCACCATACTTAGCCCAAAGCATGGCGTTACATCGAAAGGCCATTGCCGGCCGGGGACGGATCCCATTCCATGGACCAGCCAAGCGGAACAGTGCCAGGCCAAGTCAGACTATCCTCTTGAGTCACGAACGACATACCTGAAAACCATATAACTAGCAAGGCTGAGTATACTAATACTCAGCAAGGCTTACCCGACATTTGGATATACTTAGCCCATAACTAGACCATCATAGGTTGAACGGCTCTAGTTTTCTTTTGCTGAAAAGCAACAAAGAGTATGTCCTTACTATCATATTTTAGTTTTCATATTCTAGTTTCTTTTAATTATTCTAGGTCAGCACCTATACTAGTCAAGCGAGGTAGATATTAAGCATCCATCAAAATTATTCCATTAACTGTTACTGTTATTACTCAATGTGGCAGAAGTATCAGCAGTCTCAATCTCCGTGAGAAACGGATGATTCTGAATTGAATTTCATAACCTTGCAAGGGATCCTAACTCACACGCTCGGAAACTTAACTTTCTGGGCAACCGTTCCCATCTTATTCCGGGTCGTAGATCAGGGCCACCATAGGCGACTGTAGGACCATACGCACATTCACTATGCGGAATGTACGTCTATAGCGCGACTGTACGGCTGTACTCCCGTCCGCTACGTGGAACGTATTCCCACATGTCGGTGCGTGTGTGTGACAAAAACTAAAATTCGAGTGGTGGGGTAAGTCCACTTGCCGGGCCAATCACGTAATAGGCTTACCGCGTACCATATTTACGGTATGTGGCTAGTACTTTCAAACACTTGACCACCACTACCACACACTGCGACCTTATCAAACTTAACTCAACACAGACGGGGTATTCTTTCAAGTCATGATATCGTACATAACCCCATCCCTTATCCTTATAGTGATTGCAGAAAGATAAACAATCAACTCCTATATCGCGCGAGTGACAGGAAATCACTCGACTTCTGCCAGTCCTATTAGCAGAGCATCTATTCGGTAAGGACTCGGAAAAACAACATTACATAGGTTTCTAAGTTTTATGCATCTACGGTTTCATTACAACTTCTAAAACTTAATGCACAATATAGATATATAACATAATGAGTGCATAATTTGAAAAACTGGGTTATGCACCGGGGCTTGCCTTCTTGGGTGGGGCTGGGGTCAGAAATGTCAACAACTTCCGAACTTTGGTTCAGGGCTTCAGTAAGATCCTCGGCGACGTTCACTTGGTCTTTAGATATACCCTGCTCGGGTTCCGGGACCAATTCGTAGGTTCCGTCTTCAAGCGCCATCGATTCTACATGATATGCAATGATTTGAATTAAGTGATTATTAAGTCAATAACTTTCCTTCACGATAAGGTTGCAATCCAACAATTCACATTCAAAACACCACAAAGCAAAGGATTTGAATTCTAAGAATTCAAATTTATTTATTATGCATTAATCCAATTAACTCTACTAATATCATAAATAATTTCTAAGGTTAAGAATTTAACTACACACACTTGAAGTTGATACAAAGCTTGTGTTAATTTCTTATTTTTAAACCTAGCAGGTTAATGGTACAAAAATGAACAAATTCAAACTTAAGTTAACAAGTTTTATTTTTAGTTTGAAATCTATAGGGGCTCTGGCTTTGAATTTTGGTGAGTGTATTTACTTCTATCATATGAGCTTGCCATAGATTTTACATAAATTTTTGAAAGCAGAAACTAAGTTATTTGAATTAAATTCAAATTTCAAATTTAAATCAAAACCTTAAGTTAAACAGTGCTATAAAATTATTCAAAATTTACTATGAATTACTCAACATCAGAGCAACACATGGTAAAAAAAATCTAAGCATGAAAGCATCAGTAACATGCTTGAATAAATTTACTTCATTTCAAGCTTACTTTGCACAAATTTAAATGGGTTCAAGTTAGAGTGCAGTACTGATGGTGAAATTTGTACACAAGTTCACTTATATCACATACAAGTTGCATACCAAAAATTACATGAAATAAAGCTAACATGTAAAATATACCTAAAAGATTCACTTTTGATAGAATTCAAAATAGAACTTAAAATATTAGGTTTCAAACTAAACTTTAGTAACAAAAGTTGTAGAACCAAACTCCTAGAGTATACCAGAATTGGTTTAACAATTTTTTAATTTTTCTACAAATTTCTATCGATTTTCAAAGCTGGCTGATTTGAATTGAGGGGTACTGATATTTTTGTAGAAAAGACCCTAGAAAGAAAAGAAGACTTGCAATTGGGTCCCTGGTCGGTTTGAACAGAGGGACAGCACGACGGCGATCAAATTCCGACGAGGAGGCTCACTGGCGGTGAGGGGGAAGTGGGGGAAAACATTCAGGAGCTCACGGCGGACTCGGGGTTGGCAGGAACTGAAGAAGGAAGGTGCAGAGACGGCAGTTCGACGGAGGACCGAGCCGGCGCGGCGAGGTTCCGAGGAGGCGGCGGCGGCGTTCCAGCGGCCGGAGTGCAGGAAGGCGACGGGAAAGTGGCCAGGAAGCTTCTACGCGTAGATGTGGTGCTGGTGGTGAGCTCGGTGAGGGTCAAGAGGAGGCGAAGCGTCGGGACGCGGTGAGGCCGAGCGGCGGCAATGGACAGAACTGCCGGCGCGGCGTTCTGGTTGCGTGAGCGCGAGGGGATGGAGAAGAGCTAGCCAGGAAGCTTTAGTGGGATATAGTGGTGCCGATGGAGCATGGAATTGCGGGTGTGGGGCGGCGGAGTTGGCTGATGGCGTTGAGGAGAGACTGCGGCGGAGGTCCGGCGGCGGTGCTGAGCGGAGAAGAAGAAGAGGGGCGAAAATGCGGGCGCGTGAGAGGATAAAAGAAGTCGAGGAGGGCTCCTGGACGCGCTGCGGAACCAAGATGAGACATGGGTGACCTGGAGCAGCTGCTGGCGGCCGGCGGCACGCGTGGTGGCTGCGGGCGACGGCGGCGCGACGTGGTGGGGCGGGGAAAAGCCAGCGGGGGTCGGGCGAGCGAGCAGGAGGGCCAGGTGGTGCGGGTAGGGCGGCGAGGGGCAGCTGGCAGCCCGGGAGATCGCCGGCGAAGGGTGGCGGGTGGCGCAGCAGAGCAACAGAGAGGGAGGGGAGAGAAAGGAAGATGATGGGGACTTGTTCGCAATTTTTCAAAAGTTCAAGGGGTTCACTGTAAAGTAAGATTTTCTTTTAAACCATATCCCAAATGAAAATATGCCCAAAAGAAAAAGTGTAGAGTTTAAAAATAACTACAACTTTGCTTTAAGGGTCAGCTTCAAAAGAGTTAGGGTTTTGAAACTATTTCAAAATCCGACAAACTATCCAATTTCAAATAAAACCTATTTAAAATTCACATTCCAATTGAACCCTTAGGGTAAATCTACTTCTTACAGTGGTTTAAAAGTAGATACTTTCTTTTCAAAACTAACCTTCATACAATTTGAAATTACCTTTTATTCAAACACATTTAGCAAAAGAACCCTAATTTTTCCATAATTACAAAAACACCCTTTAACTTGCATTTAGGTTTTAAACACCTTCACAAAAACAAACACAATTTTACACTAAATCTAGTGTGTCTTGCTCCCAAATACCTGAAATGGCACAGAAAAAAAGAAGAACAAGGACACCAAGGAGAGCTCATCCAAGAGGGACAAGCCAAGATACAAAACGCGTGTAGGTGAAGCTCATCTTGGTCAAGAATGGGATTCAAATGAGAAAGAACAACTCCGACAATGAAGATATCACAACTATGGCATTCAAGACCTCTTCTTCGCATCAACCAAGTTTGTTTGAAGATCTCACCGATGATGAGGATTAAGGTCCAATCATGTGTTTGATGGTAAAGAACTCAAAGGTGACATCCCCAAACTCATCGGATGATGAACTAGATGAAGAAGATGAAATTGCTAGTCTCATTAAACAATATGGCAAGAGTGCGGCAACTAGAATGATGAAACTAATAATAAAACTAGATGACCTAGATGAGACTCTTGAATCACAAAAAGAATTGTTAGACTTGAGAGAGAAAAATCCGAAGCTCTTGAAAAGAACCTTACCAATGAAAGGAAGGAAAACAAGAGACTTGAGGAGTCCCTAAAAGCCAAGGATAGCATACTTCTTGAGGTAGAAGAGTCATTTACTAGTGAAAAGAGGAAAGTGAATGACTTAACTAAAAAACTCTCCTTAGTTGAAGACACTCATGCTAACTTGAAGAGAGACAATGAGAAACTTTAAGAAAGCTTAACAAGCTTGCAAGCCATTCACACGGCACTTGAAGTTAAAGTTAATACTCTTTTGGAAAGCTCCTCTAAGGCTTGTAAGTCATCAAAGTCATCTAGTCCTTCAACTAGTAATAGTTGTGCATGATGCTTTAATATTGATATTCAAACTTGTGCTACTAACCATGCCGAAATGCATGCCATGAAGAAAGAGATTACTAGACTCACTCAATTAGTGTAAGAATAAGGACCATCTCACAAGCAAGTACTCAAGATAAATCCCTCACCAAGGGTAGGTGAGTTTTAGAAGCATACCAAGGGATTTGGGTAAAAGTACATGAGGAAGTATGAATTTGAGAAAGGTAAGGGACTTGGAAAGAATGAAGATGGTGCATCTTAAACCATCTCATATGTCAAGAACAACAAGAAGGCCATCTTAGGAGCAAAAGGAGGTCTAGTGAACATGACTACTCCTATCTGCAAGGGAATTGGTGAGACACAAGGGACATGTCATATCAAGTTTGTCAAGAGAGGCACAACATGTGATGAGGGTGCCAAAATTATCGCGTCTTCATTAAAGCAAGAAAAGTTCCAAGCTCCTAAGACACAAGAGTCATCCTCTCAAATATCCTTTTATACGGATTATGTGTTAACTAGGAACCATCGTGGTAAAGTGGTTGCTATATTTGTGGGTCTCCGCTCATGGAACACTAAAGTGAAAAGCCATGTGTGGGTACCCAAGGTGCTTGTGACTAACACTCAAGGACCCAAGTATTGTTGGGTACCTAAAAAGAAGGAATAATCTTGTTTTGTAGGAATACTTCTCCGGTGGATCCACATGGGTGATTAATAGCAGATGTACAAATCATATGATTGGAGAAGGAAGTATGTTTGAATCTTTGAAAGAATCCGATGGTGATCATTACATTACCTTTGCCGGAAATCAAAAGGGAAAAGTGCTTGGCACCGGTAACATGGATCTAAACTCAAAATTCTCTCTTTCAAAGGTTCTCTTAGTTGAATCACTTTGTCAGACCCGGGGCCACCGGGCTGGGCACGTTATATAGTCTAAGAGATTAAGCCCGTCTTATCTCTTATTCATTTTGCTTATCTCTTGTTATCCCGCTTAAATAGGAGATAGAGCTAACCAACACGGAGAGGATCTACTCGAGATATGTTCGGGTGGGATCCCTCGACGGGAGTTGGTTAGCATCTTTGTAACTCTGAACTCTCGGATATATAAGGGAGGTCAGGGACCCCCCCAAAGACAGAAGATCATTAGGTCATTCTACACTAAAGGGAATACAAACCACCATACAGGACGTAGGGTGTTACGCTCCGTGCGGCCCGAACCTATCTAAAAGTCTTGTGTTCCTTGCACCTTCGAGTTCCTGATCTCTGCGTCTCCTCACCCAAAACTTACCACCTTGGGTATATCCCTCGGTGGGCAGCCGGTTAAACACCGACAGCTGGCGCGCCAGGTAGGGGAGCGCGTCGAAGATCCACCGGCGAGCTCGATGGCATCTTTCAATTTCGCCAGGTCAGTTCCCTCTCGGGGTACGACATTCGTTTTTGGCTCGTGGGTTTGCATCGCAGATGGTGCGGGCAACTTTCGGCGATTCCTCGTCGACATGCGCCGAAAACCGTCGCTGCGGATCCTCGCAGCGGCCTCGACAAGTTCGTCGACGAGCTCGACAACTTGCCGCTCCATGCTTCCGCGGCACAGATCGAGATGGAATCTGTCCCAAGCTCGACTTCTTCCGGTGTCGCGACAACTTCCCCTGGTTTGGACTTGTTCCAATCTAGGGATTCGCATGGTCGGACTCAACCCGGCTTATGCGAACCGGCCACTGATCTTCAGGAGGCCAACGCATCTGGATCCCTCTCCATGTTAGAGAAGGATCTGGACCTGCTGCTCCGGGACGGAAGTCCCGAAGCCACCGCGTGTCGGGAGGCTTCGGGTTGTTCTGGTCCCGGTGATTTGGTGATCACCTCCTTGCCGATGGGGCGCATTGTGCATTGGAGGGGCATGATGCTCTCTAATCTACTCGAGGCAGAGAGCCGGCTTGTGGCTCACCTCGAGCCATTGCCTTTCCAAGAGGGCAGGCCATTGGCCACCGCGGCGGAGGGGTCGACAGAGCTAGTCGACGAAAGTTCTCATGAGCTTTCCTCCCGCCAGGTGCTAATGGCCGAAGGAGGCGAGGACGGTGGGGACTTTCCCATCGACAACTTTGAAGCGATCTCTGAAGATGAGATCACGGCCAACGCCGGTAACAAGAACGATGCTGATCGTGAGGCACGGAGGGCCAGGAACAGGGCTCGCGCAATCCGGCGGAGGAGAGCCAACGAGCGAAGGCAATCTATGCATCACGAGCTTGACCCTGAGTTTGCTGCCGCAAGCGAGCGGGGTTTCAGGACTCCGGTGGCCAACATCGCCAGGGTCATGGCCATCCTCGAGCGTAGCCACGACCCGGAGGTACGTCAAGCACTCCTCTACGCGCAGAGGGCCTGGATCCAGCTGGATCAACACAATCCGGCGTCCATCATCCGGGAAGAGCGCGTGGACGAGAGTCGAAGCCAGGCTCGCAGTCGAACGGCTGGCGGTCGTCCTCAACACCAGATCAGCAACGACAACGCTCGTGGGAGCCAGGCCCCTGGCGGGAGGCAACAACCACCGCAAGGGGGTCATCTGCGACAGGCTAATCGACGACCTCCTCCGGAGGACCTGCGCCAGCACATCAATGAAGGTCGCGACGCGCGCACCGTGATCTCCTCCAGGCGCAAGACCCACGAAGAAGTCGAAGCTGAAGGTACTGACTGTAGCGATCGATTTCCTACTTTCTCTGCTCGTTTCAGCAGCTACAAGTACCCGGAGGGCTTCAAGCCGATCGGCATCACCAAGTATGACGGCAAGCAGGCTCCCCAGCAGTGGCTTCGCTGCTACTCCACGGCCATTGAGGTCGCGGGGGGCTCAAATATCACCAAAGTCGTCTACTTCCCGATGGCTTTAGACCCTGCGCCACTCACTTGGCTGGAGAGCCTCGGCAGCAACTCCATCGATTCCTGGGAGCGGCTTAAGAAGGTCTTCATCGACAATTTCCAGGGAGCGATTACCCGCGCAGGTACTCAACACGATCTTGCCCAGTGCAAGCAAGAACGTAACGAGCTTCTGCGGTCCTACACGCGTCGCTTTTTCGACGTCCGCGCCACCATCGCGAACATCTCGGAGGAGGACATCATCGACTGTTTCTACAACGGCATCACCGACCCGAGCATATACAGAGACTTCGGGCGGAACAGGCCGAAAACTGTTGCGGGCCTTCGTGATAGGATGCATGATTGGTCCGAGCAGGAGGAGAAGATGCGGGAGCGGTTCCCGCGGCGCCACGATAGCAATCTGCGGCGCCCAAACGACAACCGCAGCGACAAAGGCCAGCGGGACTTTTCCGGGCCACCCCGAAAACGAAAGCCAGATGATGTCATCGCGGCTATCGATCGTCCTTCGCGGGGCAAGAAGTCGACAACTCAGGAGGAGTTCGAGAAGCTCCTGCAGAAGAAGTGCCCGTGGCACCCGGGCGCCAACCACGCCGCCATCGACTGCTACCACCTTCGGAGGACGTTCAGCAACTCTGATGGCGGCAAGAAGAACAAGAAGCCTGCTGACAAGGAACCCGAGGACGATGATCAGGAGGATCACGGGCGCAACCCGAAGTTTCAGGATGCGTTGAAGGTGGTCAACGTCATCTTCGGGGGGTGCGAGGATTTCTGTTCCAGGCGGGATCAGAAGCTGCTCCTCCGAGAGATTTTGTCCATCGAGCCGGCGGTACCACGGCCACTCCGGTGGTCCGAGGTCCCCATCTTGTTCTCTCGTGATGACCAGTGGACGAGCTTTTCTGAGCCCGGTAAGTTTCCTTTGGTCCTGGATCCTGTGGTGGCGGAGGTCAAGCTTACCAAGGTCCTGATCGATGGCGGGAGCGAGCTCAATCTCATCTTCGTCAGCACTTTGAAGAAGATGGGTCTGGATTTCAAGGATATGCTGGTTCCCAGCAAGTACCCTTTCTACGGCATCGTCCCAGGTAATGCGGCGCACCCGCTTGGTACAGTGGTCCTCCCAGTCACCTTCGGCACGCGGGAGAATTATCGTACTGAATTCATCAAGTTCGAAGTGGCTACTTTTGACTCTTCTTACCCTGCAATACTGGGTCGACCGGCACTTGCCAAGTTCATGGCAGTGCCGCATTATGTCTATCTGCTTCTTAAGATGCCAGGACTCGGTGGAGTTCTCACCCTCCGCGGCGACTTGAAGAAGTCGTACGACTGCAATCAGGAGGCGATCCAGTACGCTTTGACTGCTCGCATGCCAGATGCTTCGGGAGAAGTACTCGCAGCCGCGCAGCAGCTCTCCCAGACCGGGCTAGAGATCCCTTCCAAGAAGGCCAACAAGTCAAGCATCCAGTCGACTGATGATGTGGCCCTCAAGACGATCCAGCTCCAGGAGGGAGATTCATCCAAGACTGCCATCATCGGTGCGGGCTTGGGTGACAAATAGGAACTCGCGCTCGTCAGCTTTCTTCGGGCTAACCGAGACATATTCGCATGGAAACCAGCGGATATGCCAGGGGTGCCCAAGGAGTTGATCGAGCATGCTTTGAATGTACACCCGAAGGCTACGCCTAAGAGGCAACGCCTGCGAAGGTTTGCCCACGACAAGCGTGAGGCCATTAAACGGGAGATCGCTAAACTTCTCGCGGCTGGATTCATTAAAGAAGTAATCCATCCAGAGTGGGTAGTGAATCCCGTCCTTGTAAAGAAAAAGAACAATGAATGGAGAATGTGTGTCGACTACACCGATCTCAACAAGCATTGCCCAAAAGATCATTTTGGGCTGCCGCGCATTGACCAAGTCATCGATTCGATGGCTGGATGTGTCCTTCTTTGTTTTCTTGATTGTTACTCAGGGTATCATCAGATTGCGCTCAAGGAGGAGGACCAAATCAAGACTGCATTCATCACCCCGTACGGGACTTACGCCTACAAAATAATGTCCTTCGGGTTGAAGAACGCAGGAGCAACATATCAGCGTGCGATCCAGATGTGTTTCGCGGATCAACTGCATCGGAATGTCGAGGCCTATGTGGATGACGTGGTCGTCAAGACCAGGGATTCCGATAACTTGATCGCAGATTTGGAGGAAACATTCAGCAGTCTGCGCAGATTTCGTTGGAAACTCAATCCCACCAAGTGCGTCTTTGGAGTACCTTCAGGGAAATTGCTCGGTTTCATCGTCAGCAATCGGGGCATCACGGCCATCACTGATATGGAGGCTCCAGCCACAATCAAGGATGTGCAAAAGTTAACAGGTTGTATGGTGGCTCTGAACAGGTTCATCTCCCGGCTCGGGGAGAGGGGACTACCCTTCTTCAAGCTCCTGAAACGCCAGGATAAGTTCCAATGGACGGAGGAGGCTGAGCGGGCTTTGCAGGACCTGAAACATCATCTGCAGTCACCTCCAATCCTCACAGCACCATTGCCAGGGGAGGATCTACTACTTTACATCGCGGCAACAACTCATGCTGTCAGCAGTGCTATTGTAGTCGAGCGAGGCGAAGAAGGCCATGCGTTTGGAGTGCAGAGGCCTGTCTACTTCGTCAGCGAGGTCCTCTCCGAATCCAAGGTACGGTATCCTGCTGTTCAAAAGCTTTTGTATGCAATCTTAATCATATCAAGAAAGCTGCGCCATTACTTCGATGAGTACATGATCACTGTGATCACGGACTTCCCGCTGGCGGATATTCTTCATAATCAAGATGCCACGGGGCGCATATCCAAGTGGGCATTTGAACTGGGGGCTTTGTCAATCGACTTCAAGCCACGCACTGCAATCAAGTCATAGGCTCTAGTCGACTTCATGGCTGAATGGAGAGAGAATCAAGTCCCAACTCCAGTAGACATGCCAGAGCACTGGACCATGTATTTTGATGGGTCCCTCAAGCTCGACGGCGGCGGTGCTGGGGTTCTGCTTATTTCTCCATGAGGTGAGCAGTTGAAATACGTCCTTCAGATCCTGTGGGCGGTATCCAACAATGAAGCCGAGTATGAAGCTTTGTTTCACGGGCTTCGTTTGGCGATATCACTAGGGATCAAGCGACTGCTTGTATATGGCGACTCTCTTCTTGTTGTTCAGCAGGTCAACAAGGAATGGGATTGCAACAAGGAGACAATGGATGCTTATGTGTAGGAAGTGCGCAAGTTGGAAAGCAAATTCTCTGGCCTGGAAGTTCATCATGTATTGCGGGAGCACAATGTTGGCGCGGACACCTTGTCCAAACTGGGGTCCACGCGTGCCCAGGTCCCGCCGGGTCTTCGTCCAGGAGCTCAAACAGCCATCCATCAAGTCTTCTCCACAGGTAGCCATCGACGCGGGTCCCCAACAACCCGATCGAGAGGTTATGGTGCTGGAAGAGGACTGGCGAGGGGCTTTCATCGACTTCATACGCGATCAACGGTTACCAGCGGGCATCGACGCCAGGAGCGCTGACGCGGCTCGCATCTTGCGAAGAAGCAAGGGTTTCGTCGTGGTCGACGGCAAGCTCTATCGGCGAGGTGCTCGGTCAGGGGTTCTCATGAAGTGCGTCACGAAGGAAGATGGCTACGACATACTGCGGGAGATCCACGATGGCGTCTGCGGCAACCATGCGGCTTCAAGAACACTGGTGGGAAAAGCCTACAGAGCCGGTTTCTGGTGGCCCACCGCCGTGATCGACGTGGAGGATCTCGTGCGCAGGTGCCAGAATTGTCAATTCTTCGGCAAACAGACGCATGTCCCATCTCACAGCCTCATTACCATACCGCCGTCCTGGCCTTTTGCCTGTTGGAGTCTTGACATGATCGGGCCCTTCACGACGGCACCAGACGGTTTCACCCATGTTCTGGTGGCTATTGACAAGTTTACTAAGTGGATCGAGTACAAGCCGATAGCCAAGCTCACGCCAGATCGGGTCGTCGATTTCATCTCAGATATTACGCATCGCTTCGGCTTCCCCAACTCCATCATCACGGACTTGGGGTCAAACTTCACGGCGAACCAGTTCTGGGAGTTCTGCGAGAATGCTTGCATTGAAGTTAAATATGTCTCGGTTGCACACCCCAGGGCCAATAGACAAGTCGAAAGGGCGAACGGCTTGATTATCGACGGCCTCAAGAAGAGACTTTACGATGCCAATAGCAAGAAGGGAGGCAAATGGGTGCACGAGCTGCCACATGTTGTCTGGGGGCTTCGGACTCAGCCGTCCAAAGCCACAGGACAAACACCTTTCTTCCTCGTATATGGATCTGAAGCTATTCTACCAGCCGATATCATGTGGAAGTCTCCAAGGGTCGAAATGTATAATGAAGGCGAGGCGGACGAGGCGCGGCAGTTAGAGCTCGATTCCGTGGAAGAAGCTCGCTGCACCGCTCTTGTTCAGTCAGCCCGGTATCTGCAGGGGCTCCGGCGATATCACGATCGCAACGTCAGGGAGCGGTCATGTGGCAGAACCAACCTGAATTATACCGACTCAAGTACGCTAGTCCTCACTGAAGGGCTATCTCGTACTTCAAATGGTATAAAACTATTGGTCTGTCGGGTAACGTCCCGATAAACCACCGAACTCAGGATCCAACAAGGTACCTCACGCGAAGGTGAGTCCAGAGATATAATGCCAAAATAATTTACACCACAGGCAGTTATATTACAAAAATGTAGAAAATAACATTTGTTCCCACTGAGGAGAGTTTATTACAACACAAGTTCAAGTTTCTAGTTAAAACAGCGGAGTTTGAAAAGCGGAGTCAATATACACGGCGTCATTACAGATATTATGCTAGCCCTGGCATAATATCACTCGGCGGAGTCTGTGTTGGCCGGGGACGGATCCCATTCCACGGACCAACCATCAGGCAAAGGGTAAGGCCACGGTGTAATGAACGCTGGCTCATCAGGAGGATTACCTGAAGTAAATCAACGAAAGCAAGACTGAGTATACTAATACTCAGCAAGACTTACCCGGAATTGGGTATATCTTAGCCCATAACTAGACTCATGATGGCTTTTAGCTTTGGGTAGGGTTTTCAGCTGAAAAGCAACAAAGAGTAGATCCTTAATTTCAACTTTTAGCTTTCAGGTTCTAGTTGATTAACCATTCTAGGTAAGCACCTATAGCTATTCAAACATGGTAGAATCTTTACTCAAACATCATCTTTGATAATCACATAATTGCTCTTATTACTCTATGTGATAAAGGGGATAAGCAGTCTTATACATCGTGAGAGGCGGACGATTCTGAATCGAGATTCAATCCTTGCAAGGTAAACCTAACTCGCACGCTTGGAACACCACAGGGTTGTTCCGAAGCAACCGTTTGCCTTTCATTCCGACTCGTGGATCAGTGCCACCACAAGCGACTGCAGGTCATATGCACATCCAAAGTGCAGGAAGTACGTCTGTAGCGCGACTACAAAACCCGTACTCCTGGTTGCCCAGCAACACATATGCCTACACGTCGAACAAAGTAACCAAAAGAAGCAAATACATGTGGTGGGTGGTATGTCCACTCCTCGGGCCGATAGGTTACTAGGCTTACCGCTTACCATATTTCACGGCATGTGGCTAGTACTTTCAAACGCTTAGCCACCGCTACCACACACTGCGACCTTATCAAATTCCACAACACAGACGGGGTTTCATCTCAACCATGATACCTCACAATTCCCGTCCGGCATCCTTATAGTGATAACAGGAATGTAAACATTACAACTCCTATATCGCGTGAGTGACAGGAAATCACTCGACTTCTACCGGTCCTATAAGCAGAGCAGCTAGTCGGACTCAAGTTCTAGTGTTAAATACATAGGTTTCTGGAATTATGCAACTAGGGTTTACAAACAACTCCTAAGAACTTAATGCATAAAGATATACATAAGTATTATAGGTTGCAGTGTAATAAGTAGAGGTTATGTCCGGGGCTTGCCTTCGCTGGTGGGGTTGGGGTTAGTCAAAATATTTTCTTCCGAACCTTGGTTCGGGGCTTCAGAGAAATCCGCGACGAGAGTCCCGGGGTCTTCAGAATAACCTTCTTCTTGTTCCGGGATCAGCTGATAATCCCCGTCAGCGAGCGTGGTCGAGTCTATATGAGATGCAAGGTTACCAGTTATGAAATTGTATAGATATTTTTATAATGATTCACAATAAAGTTGCAATCCAATCCTAAGAAAAATTACATTACGATGATAAGTTAACTACCCTGCACTGGGCAGTCATTTATCGAGTATGAATTATTTTATCTAAATCCATTAGACAACGGGGTTGATTACACTAATTAACTAACTAGTAGCATGGAGCAACAAGTGGGGTGGTTTTTAACATTTGTATTAAAAAGCTTTACACATTGACCTCACAATTTATAGGAACTTTAAGTTACCATTGCATTAAAATCAATTATATTATATCTAATTTAATTAACATCTAATTCTTGGTTGAAAATTTTAATAACATGCTATAATATTTCAAAACAGGACCTTAATCTATTTTCATGATTTTAGAACATTTAAAACTGTATTTATTAATTATATTAAGGAAACTACTCCTTATTCCTAATAAAATTTATACAACAAGAAAATAATACTAGAGTACAAGGCTAATTATTTTTCTTCAATTCTAAATGTTAAAAGAAATTTATCAGCACTGGTTTTACTAATTTATCATTTTTCCATGAATTACTATGTATTTCTTAAGCCTACAAGCAATTAACTTTGATATTTAAATTAAGTCATTAAAAATTTAAAAACTGAAGTCGACCCTTAAAGCAAAGTTACAGATCTTTGTCTAAAGATTCCAACAAAATTTAGTTTACCATTTTATGATTTTTCCTTGAAGAGATATGGTATTTCTAAGTTGACAGCAAAAATTACATAAGGAGGTCCCGGGCTACTATTCCACTGAGTCTTAGGCTATGCACATAACCCCCTGAAGTTCTATTTCTTCTAACCCGAGGCCCTTGGACTGGGAACCGAGACAGAGCAAAGCGGGGCGGCCGTGTTCCGGCGACGGTGGTCGCCGGCGGCGAGGTCCAGGTGCAGGGATAGGTTCAGGAGCTTACGGTGATCCCGTTGCTCCACTTGTCGAGGGTTGGAACGGCCGGAAAGATGGATCCCGACGAGGACCCGAGACGGCGGCGGAGGGGTCGACGGCGACGAGGGTGCTCCGGTGATGAACGTTGGCCAAGATCCTGCGCACGAGAACCAGTGAGTCGTGGGGAACGTTCACGTGTCATCAATTGGATGAAATCATGCTGGATTGAGGGAATTCGACGGAGACCGATGCGGCGGCGGCGAGGAAGAATGCCGGCGAGCGTCGGGAAGGCACTGTGATGCACTAAAGAGCCAATGGATGGGTCGTACAGCTTCAGGGTGATGATGTGGTACTGGCTAGGGGGTCGTGGTGGTGTGGGAGTACCTGGAGCGAGCTGCCCACGGTGGAGGCCGAAGGCGACGGCGGCGGCGCTCGTCGAGGACAGGGCTCCAGTGGAAATTGGGGAGGATCAGGGGGTCGTCGAGCACGAACAAGTCATGGGGAAGCTGGTGCAAGTGTTGGCTGGGGCGGAGGAGGTTCGGTGTGGGCTGCCCACGGGCGGGTTGTGCGCGGCCGGAGAGGAAGAAGACGACGGCGAGGAAATGCAGTTCGGTTGCTGAAAATTGGACGCTGGGAGTAGCAGAACAGCAGGTGGGTGTTGATGTGGTGCTGCTGCGCGAGAGAGGGAGGAGGTTAAGGCTCTGGGGTGGCCTGTCCACGGTGACCAGGAGGTGGCGGCCGGCGGTAGCCTCGGGTTGCCGTGGCGCGCGCGCGTGAGGCCATGAAGAGAGAGGAAAGAAGTCGAGACCGGGAGAGGATGACGCGTGGAGGGTGTAGCAGCTGGAGGTGGAGCTCTGGAGGTCTGCGCCGGCGGTGAGCGACGGTGGCAGGGCGAAGCAGAAGGGAAGCGGCGGTGGTCAGAGGAGGAAGAAGCAGACTGGAGTCAGAAGGACTCGTTTGTAAATCCCAAAAGTCCAGGGACTCCTCTGTAAACTAAAATTTCCCATTGATACAAAGGTCAAATGGAAAAATGCTCAACATGAAAGTTGTAGAGTTTTTCAAACTCTACAATATTGCTTTAAGGCTTTGGTTTAAAATCTTAAAGGGTACGGTTTTATTTTGAGTTTTTGAACACAATTCAAATTTTAATTTTTATGTGTTAATTAAAACAAAATGCCCTAATGTTTGGGGTCCTTTTGTAAGTTTTTCTGCAGTAATCATGACTAGCTCTTTTTACACTTTAGTCCTTAGGTAAAACTAAGTTTTACTTTTATCTTTTTACCATTTCACATGTAAGTCCTTATAAGTTTGTATTAATTACATAAAGGTCCTTAATTTCATATAAAGTCTATTCCCCTTAGTGTTTATTTAACTTTTGATCTTTTCTTTTCTATAGCCATCTGAAATTTGACACTTAAAAACATTTTCACATACTTGCACATGAGAAGTTATAAAACTCATAATTTACAAATATACCCTTATTGCTTTGTACAACTTATATACACTATAACATGCTTACATATAATACACCCAGATTTAGTATCTAGTTATCTAACTACCTGGATATCACAGCCTTCCCCCCTTAAAAAGAATCTCGTCCCGAGATTCCGAAGCTGAACAGAAATGGATAATTAGATTTGGGGATTGGCTTGCAGGAAGTCTGGAAAATTCCGTTGAAGATAAGACTCAGTCTCCCAAGTCGCTTCTTCTTCGGTGTGATGATCCCATAAGACCTTGTACATCTTAACTGCCCTTCTTCTGATGAATCTTTCCTTAGTATCCAGAATTCGAAGAGGTTGTTCGATGTACGACAAATCAGGTTCAATCTCAAGGGCACCTGTCTCAACGATTTCTGTGGGTACTTTGACACACTTCTTAAGTTGAGAGATGTGAAAGACATCATGAATAGCCGCCCATTGAGATGGAAGACGAAGTTTGTAAGCCACTGGGCCACAAACGTTTAAAATTTCAAAGGGTCCGACATATCGAGGTGCTAACTTCCCTTTTATGCCGAAACGTTGGACACCTTTGGTAGGAGATACTCGGAGATAGACAAAATCTCCTATCTGGAATTGCAGAGGTTTCCTTCTTTTATCTGCATAGCTCTTTTGTCTGGACTGAGCGGTTTTAAGATTAGATTGAATAACCTTAACCTTATCTTCGGCTTCAATGACTAGGTCGGGTCCAAAGATTTTGCGTTCACCGGTCTCTGACCAACTCAAAGGAGTTCGACACCTGCGACCATATAACGCTTCGAAAGGAGCCATTTGAAGACTAGCTTGATAACTGTTGTTGTAGGCAAATTCAGCTAGAGCAAGGCACTTGTCCCAACTTGTACCATAGTGAATAATACAAGCTCGGAGCATGTCTTCAAGAATTTGGTTAACTCGCTCAGTCTGCCCATCAGTCTGGGGATGATACGCAGAGCTTCGAATCAATTTGGTTCCTAGAGCTGATTGTAACTGCTCCCAGAACCGTGCGATAAATTGGGGCCCACGATCAGATATGATAGTTTTCGGAACCCCATGCAATCGAACGATTTGTTCCAGATAAACTTCGGCATACTTCTTAGCAGAGTAAGTGGTATGCACCGGAAGAAAATGAGCTGTTTTTGTGAGTCTATCGATGATTACCCATATGGAGTCATGTTTTTGAGATGTGTTGGGAAGATTGACAATAAAATCCATGCTAATGTCTTCCCATTTCCATGATGGTATGGGTAATGGCTGAAGTGTACCAGAAGCCTTGAGATGACTGGCTTTGACTCGCTGGCACGTATCGCACTCAGACACATATTTGGCAATTTCTCTCTTCATTCTGGTCCACCAAAAATGTTGCCGAAGATCTTGATACATCTTAGTGCTATCAGGATGAATAGAGAATTTGGACAAATGTGCTTCGTCGAGAATTTGCTTACGAAGTTGATGATCCTTAGGCACAACAATTCGATCGTTGAACCATAGGACTCCTTGATGATCAGTGTGAAAACACCGATATTTAGCTTCTCCCTGGGATAGCTTGGATTTAATAATTTTGACACCCTCATCATGTAGCTGCGACATGATGATTTTATCCCGCAAAGTAGACTCAACGGAGATCAAGTTTAAACTACCTTGGGGAATAATCTCAAGATTGAGTCTCCGCATTTGATGGCAAAGAGTGTCATTAAAGGTGGATATGGTTAAGCAGTGACAATGTGACTTGCGGCTAAGTGCATCCGCAACCACGTTAGCTTTGCCCGGATGATAGTGTACCTCAAGGTCATAATCTTTGATTAACTCCAACCAACGCCTTTGCCTCATATTTAGATCAGCTTGAGTGAAAATATACTTGAGGCTCTTATGGTCAGTGTAAATGTTACACTTAGCACCCATAAGATGATGTCTCCAGATCTTGAGAGCATGAATAACTGCTGCCAATTCAAGATCATGTGTTGGATAATTTTGCTCATGAGTCCGAAGTGCTCGGGATGCATAAGCAATAACCCGGTTGTTTTGCATAAGAACACAACCAAGGCCAATTCCAGAAGCGTCACAGTAGACATCAAAAGGCTGGGTACTATCTGGCTGAGCTAGTACTGGAGCAGTCGTCAGAAGTTTTCTCAAAGTGTGAAATGCTTCCTCACACTTATCATCCCAACGGAACTTAACTTCTTTCTTAAGTAGCTCAGTCATGGGTTTAGCTATCTTGGAGAAGTCTGGAATGAATCGGCGATAATATCCTGCCAATCCAAGGAAACTTCGTATTTGATGGACTGAAGTGGGAGGGTTCCAGTCCATAACTTCTTGAACTTTGGTTGGATCGACCGATATGCCTTGACTAGAAATAGTATGTCCCAAAAATTTCACACTATCCAGCCAGAATTCACATTTTGTAAATTTGGCATAAAGGCGATGATCCCGTAATCGTTGAAGAACGACACGTAAATGGTTAGCATGATCTTCTTTGGTTCTGGAGTATATCAGAATATCATCGATGAAGACCACGACGAATTTATCGAGCTCCGGCATAAATACGGAATTCATGAGATACATGAAATATGCCGGTGCATTTGTAAGTCCAAATGACATGACCAGATATTCATAAAGTCCGTATCTGGTTGAGAAGGCCGTTTTTGGAATGTCACTAGGCCTAATCTTGATCTGATGATAACCGGAGCGTAAATCAATTTTTGAAAAGACCTTTGCTCCAGCTAGTTGATCGAACAAGATATCAATGCGGGGAAGAGGATACTTGTTTTTGATAGTAACCGCATTGAGTGGACGGTAGTCGACACATAGTCTCAGACTATCGTCTTTCTTCTTGACAAAAAGAGCAGAACAACCCCAAGGTGAAGCACTGGGGCGTATATAACCCTTATCAAGAAGATCTTGTAGCTGAATTTTCAGTTCTGCCAATTCATTTGGAGGCATGCGATACGGCCTTTTTGAAATTGGAGCAGTGCCAGGTTCAAGTTCAATAATGAACTCGATGTCTCTATCTGGTGGCATTCCAGGCAAATCATCTGGAAAGACATCGGGGTATTCACATACTACAGGGATATCTTTGACCTTGACATCTGTGATAGTATATGCGCAAGGGTGTAGACATTTTGGTGGAGGCAGAACAAGAGTAATGGCTCCACAATATGGTGAATCAATTTCGATAACCCGGGAAGATATATCTAACTGGACTCGATGTTCAGCCATCCAGTTTGTCCCAAGTATGACATCGATACCCTCTAAACTGAGTAAAACCAAATCAGTTTTAATCTCTTTACTACCTAATTGAATTGGCACATATCTACTTATTCGGTTGGAAGTAATATTTCCCCCAGGGGTAGTGATCATATATGACCCCTGGATAGGACAAGATTCAAGTCCTAGTCGGGTTCCACAGTTGTTACTAATAAAGCTATGTGTTGCCCCAGAGTCAAATAAAGTAACAACTGGTTGGTGGTGAATAGAAAATGTACCCGACATGACAGGAGCTCCATCTGGAAGTTCTGCAAGAGTGGTGAAGTTAATTCGTCCTTGTCGGACCTGCATCACCGGCTTCTTGCCCTTATTCTGATTTCCCTGGGTGGAGCTCTGCCCTTGATTAGGTTTCTTAGGCCGCGGGCAATCTCGGATGAAATGGTCCGCACTTCCGCAATTGTAGCAGCGATAGTTGCTGCCTTTCTATGGCACTTGCTGAATATTTGGCCGTGGGCCAGATTGTTGTGCTTGTTGCGGGGGCATAGGAGGTCTGAACCTTCCTTGCTGCTGAGGCGGCCTAAAAACTAATCTTCCCGTAGGAGCATTGCGTTGTGGTGCCCTGGGCGGCGTATTGGAAACAACCCGATACCTCGGTGGTTGAGCACTCGAGGGTCCAGCAGGGTTCTTCCGCTTCTTCTCGGCATAATGTGCCACAATACAGTCTTCTTGAGTTAGGGCCATGTTAACCAACTCACTGAAAGTATTTGCCTTCACAAGGTTCAGGCGCTCTTTGAGTTTGGTGTTCAGGCCCCGACGGAAGCGGTCTTGTTTCTTGGTATCATTATCTGCATGATACCCGGCATACTGGCACAAATGATTGAAATTCTGTGCGTATTGCAGAACTGTGTTGGCACCTTGTGTAAGAGCCAGGAACTCGTTAAGCTTTCGCTCCAATAACCCTGCGGGAATATAGTGCGCTCGGAAGGCGACCCGGAATTCATCCCATGTGATAATATGCCCTGCAGGTTGCATGGCATAGAAATTGTCCCACCAGATTCTAGCAGCACCACGAAGTTGTTGAGCAGCAAAAGAAGCCTTGCTAGAATCCGCACAAGGTATGGTCAGGAGAGCGAACTTCGATTCAATGATGTGGAGCCAGGCATCGGCATCCAATGGTTCCTCGGCCTTACTGAAGAAAGGCGGTTGGGTACTGAGGAAATCTTGGTAACTAGCCACAGGAGGATTACGATCATCCCGGCCTCCTCGGAATTGTTGCTGCTGATTCTGCTGTGCTTGAACTAGCAAATTAAGCAATTCCGTTTGCCGAGCCATGACTTCGGCAAGGTTGGGAGGAGGTGGTGGCGGTTGCTGAGAACCGCTGGCCTGATCAGCCCGGAAACCCTCCGGGGTTCCTCGTGTAGCTCCGACCATCTGAAATAAAGGAGATGTCCATTATTAACCATACATCCTTACTCCCAATTTCAGAAGACATAAACAATGCATATATTCCGCACAATCATCTCATCTCAGAATAAAAGATAATGAACAAGATGATAAAACCGGAAATTATATTACATTGCTGACTTAAATAGTTCCCACTTCGCATGTCGAAAGTTCACTACATAGGCCATCTAGGTTACATCAAATGGCGCGAGGTTTGACTACTTAAACTTATTACATTCCCTTAGATTACATCTCGAAAGTCGACGATTTACTAAAAATCGTCGAAATTTCCTACAGAAGACTGACTGCCAGAAAGAGAGTGATGGGGACTAAGAACAGGATCCCCATGCTCAGAATCAATCTCTGAAATACCCTCAATTTCCTCTGGGTCTTCTTCTTCTTCTTCAGGTACTATGGGTATAGCGGGAAGTATCGGTTGCTGCTGCAATTCCTCAATGTGAGCCTGGGCATCATCAGCCACAAGTATCAGATCATGAATTTGTGCCTGTAGGAACTCAATAACAGTGTCACGCTGAGTGATAATATGATCACTCTCATTGATCTGATCTTCACGATGGAGGATTGTCTCATCTCTTGCTGCAATAATTTCATCCTTCTGAGTCACCAAAGCTTGTAATTCCTCTATTTGGGTTACTTGATGGTCAGCGTTCCGATAGTGGCTTTGAGCCACACCAGTTATCTGACTCACCCCATGACGCAGTAGCATCTGATAATGGTATTGCACATCCATAAACCTGGTAACAATACGGACGGTTTCTTCAGCCAGATCTCCTAGCAGATGACCATGATGATCTGTCCGAAAATCCCAGTCCGAATTACCCGGGTCTATGGTAGGAAATAACCCAATAGGATATGCAGCAACTTCAATCGGATGTTGATTGCAGAAGAGTTTGATACCTTCTAAAGCAGCAGTTTCAAGAGTATCCACTAGACGATATCCAACCACTTCCACTTCTATGGGAGGCCATAAGGAGCGGAAAGGGTGTTGAGGAATTATCATCTTAACCCTGCAGCGGGAAACTCCTTCTTCAAGATACTCTACCCCATCATACAGAGGAGGCTCTGTATAATGAAACATACTCAAGGATTCCCACAAAAGACGAGGAAATCCTTCCCAATGTAAACCATTGGTGTGAAAGTGCCCCTCCTGATCCCAAAAGGTATTAGCAGGAGCAGCCATCTGCGATAACAATACAAATGGTAAGATATTTTTACCCTGTTGAGAAATTTACAAGGTAAATTGGATTACGATAGCTGATTCTGATAACAGCAAAGGCTGGAAATCAGATGGATGCCTAAGATACCCAACTAAAGATTCTACTTACCCAAATTAAGAAATACCAACATGTTGCCTATTTCTTAGGAAGCATCAATTTAACCATTCAATTTAGTTGATTAAATGATTTATGCATGCACATACTAAGCGATCTCACAACTAAAAATAACTGCCAAGTAATCTTGGTCTTACGTGGTTAGTTACGGTGGCATAATATAAATACGTCTCTCACTATTAACTAGTCGATAAACCCTATCCGTCCTAGTTTCGGAATCGTGGTTAGTGTACCTGCAGAAAACCACAATGTATATATATCCAATGAACCTTTCATGCCAGCATGTCATGAAAGCGTCCCCATTCATTACTGTTCACTATAGAAACAGCATCTGTACAATTACCGCCGTACAGACAACGTTATCATACGTTATTGAATAACGTATTCACGGGGGTACCGCAAAATGCGGGGGTATGAACAGCGATCGCCATACCCTGCGCCGAACCATATACTCCCAATGTAGTCAACCGAGGTTGGTACATTGGCAGCATCTCAAGTAGGCCACTGCTTGAGAAACAGCGTTCGGTTCGCATCACCGACGGGAAGGCCAAGCTCCCTCAGTTGGCTGAGGATTCTTACCTTCTTACCTCCCGATCGAAGATGTCGTTACATAATTGTAAAGTTGAATTGTGCATAAAATTAAAATTTCAACTGAAAAGTAATGCTGGGTGTTAGTCTTATATATATATTACAGCCACCTTTAATTCCCATAATAGTATTACCCTAGGGCTTACGTACTATACATAATCCTTAACGAACCAACGTAGTTTGCAAATACTTGATTAATGAAATTTTATACTAAAAATTAGTTTTTAAGGCTAATTATATCTCCAGGGTACCCTTGTTAGCTCTGATACCAGCTGTGGCAGAACCAACCTGAATTATACCGACTCAAGTACGCTAGTCCTCACTGAAGGGCTATCTCGTACTTCAAATGGTATAAAACTATTGGTCTGTCGGGTAACGTCCCGATAAACCACCGAACTCAGGATCCAACAAGGTACCTCACGCGAAGGTGAGTCCAGAGATATAATGCCAAAATAATTTACACCACAGGCAGTTATATTACAAAAATGTAGAAAATAATATTTGTTCCCACTGAGGAGAGTTTATTACAACACAAGTTCAAGTTTCTAGTTAAAACAGCGGAGTTTGAAAAGCGGAGTCAATATACACGGCGTCATTACAGATATTATGCTAGCCCTGGCATAATATCACTCGGCGGAGTCTGTGTTGGCCGGGACGGATCCCATTCACGGACCAACCATCAGGCAAAGGTAAGGCCACGGTGTAATGAACGCTGGCTCATCAGGAGGATTACCTGAAGTAAATCAACGAAAGCAAGACTGAGTATACTAATACTCAGCAAGACTTACCCGGAATTGGGTATATCTTAGCCCATAACTAGCTCATGATGGCTTTTAGCTTTGGGTAGGGTTTTCAGCTGAAAAGCAACAAAGAGTAGATCCTTAATTTCAACTTTTAGCTTTCAGGTTCTAGTTGATTAACCATTCTAGGTAAGCACCTATAGCTATTCAAACATGGTAGAATCTTTACTCAAACATCATCTTTGATAATCACATAATTGCTCTTATTACTCTATGTGATAAAGGGGATAAGCAGTCTTATACATCGTGAGAGGCGGACGATTCTGAATCGAGATTCAATCCTTGCAAGGTAAACCTAACTCGCACGCTTGGAACACCACAGGGTTGTTCCGAAGCAACCGTTTGCCTTTCATTCCGACTCGTGGATCAGTGCCACCACAAGCGACTGCAGGTCATATGCACATCCAAAGTGCAGGAAGTACGTCTGTAGCGCGACTACAAAACCCGTACTCCTGGTTGCCCAGCAACACATATGCCTACACGTCGAACAAAGTAACCAAAAGAAGCAAATACATGTGGTGGGTGGTATGTCCACTCCTCGGGCCGATAGGTTACTAGGCTTACCGCTTACCATATTTCACGGCATGTGGCTAGTACTTTCAAACGCTTAGCCACCGCTACCACACACTGCGACCTTATCAAATTCCACAACACAGACGGGGTTTCATCTCAACCATGATACCTCACAATTCCCGTCCGGCATCCTTATAGTGATAACAGGAATGTAAACATTACAACTCCTATATCGCGTGAGTGACAGGAAATCACTCGACTTCTACCGGTCCTATAAGCAGAGCAGCTAGTCGGACTCAAGTTCTAGTGTTAAATACATAGGTTTCTGGAATTATGCAACTAGGGTTTACAAACAACTCCTAAGAACTTAATGCATAAAGATATACATAAGTATTATAGGTTGCAGTGTAATAAGTAGAGGTTATGTCCGGGGCTTGCCTTCGCTGGTGGGGTTGGGGTTAGTCAAAATATTTTCTTCCGAACCTTGGTTCGGGGCTTCAGAGAAATCCGCGACGAGAGTCCCGGGGTCTTCAGAATAACCTTCTTCTTGTTCCGGGATCAGCTGATAATCCCCGTCAGCGAGCGTGGTCGAGTCTATATGAGATGCAAGGTTACCAGTTATGAAATTGTATAGATATTTTTATAATGATTCACAATAAAGTTGCAATCCAATCCTAAGAAAAATTACATTACGATGATAAGTTAACTACCCTGCACTGGGCAGTCATTTATCGAGTATGAATTATTTTATCTAAATCCATTAGACAACGGGGTTGATTACACTAATTAACTAACTAGTAGCATGGAGCAACAAGTGGGGTGGTTTTTAACATTTGTATTAAAAAGCTTTACACATTGACCTCACAATTTATAGGAACTTTAAGTTACCATTGCATTAAAATCAATTATATTATATCTAATTTAATTAACATCTAATTCTTGGTTGAAAATTTTAATAACATGCTATAATATTTCAAAACAGGACCTTAATCTATTTTCATGATTTTAGAACATTTAAAACTGTATTTATTAATTATATTAAGGAAACTACTCCTTATTCCTAATAAAATTTATACAACAAGAAAATAATACTAGAGTACAAGGCTAATTATTTTTCTTCAATTCTAAATGTTAAAAGAAATTTATCAGCACTGGTTTTACTAATTTATCATTTTTCCATGAATTACTATGTATTTCTTAAGCCTACAAGCAATTAACTTTGATATTTAAATTAAGTCATTAAAAATTTAAAAACTGAAGTCGACCCTTAAAGCAAAGTTACAGATCTTTGTCTAAAGATTCCAACAAAATTTAGTTTACCATTTTATGATTTTTCCTTGAAGAGATATGGTATTTCTAAGTTGACAGCAAAAATTACATAAGGAGGTCCCGGGCTACTATTCCACTGAGTCTTAGGCTATGCACATAACCCCCTGAAGTTCTATTTCTTCTAACCCGAGGCCCTTGGACTGGGAACCGAGACAGAGCAAAGCGGGGCGGCCGTGTTCCGGCGACGGTGGTCGCCGGCGGCGAGGTCCAGGTGCAGGGATAGGTTCAGGAGCTTACGGTGATCCCGTTGCTCCACTTGTCGAGGGTTGGAACGGCCGGAAAGATGGATCCCGACGAGGACCCGAGGCGGCGGCGGAGGGGTCGACGGCGACGAGGGTGCTCCGGTGATGAACGTTGGCCAAGATCCTGCGCACGAGAACCAGTGAGTCGTGGGGAACGTTCACGTGTCATCAATTGGATGAAATCATGCTGGATTGAGGGAATTCGACGGAGACCGATGCGGCGGCGGCGAGGAAGAATGCCGGCGAGTGTCGGGAAGGCACTGTGATGCACTAAAGAGCCAATGGATGGGTCGTACAGCTTCAGGGTGATGATGTGGTACTGGCTAGGGGGTCGTGGTGGTGTGGGAGTACCTGGAGCGAGCTGCCCACGGTGGAGGCCGAAGGCGACGGCGGCGGCGCTCGTCGAGGACAGGGCTCCAGTGGAAATTGGGGAGGATCAGGGGGTCGTCGAGCACGAACAAGTCACGGGGAAGCTGGTGCAAGTGTTGGCTGGGGCGGAGGAGGTTCGGTGTGGGCTGCCCACGGGCGGGTTGTGCGCAGCCGGAGAGGAAGAAGACGACGGCGAGGAAATGCAGTTCGGTTGCTGAAAATTGGACGCTGGGAGTAGCAGAACAGCAGGTGGGTGTTGATGTGGTGCTGCTGCGCGAGAGAGGGAGGAGGTTAAGGCTCTGGGGTGGCCTGTCCACGGTGACCAGGAGGTGGCGGCCGGCGGTAGCCTCGGGTTGCCGTGGCGCGCGCGCGTGAGGCCAGGAAGAGAGAGGAAAGAAGTCGAGACCGGGAGAGGATGACGCGTGGAGGGTGTAGCAGCTGGAGGTGGAGCTCTGGAGGTCTGCGCCGGCGGTGAGCGGCGGTGGCAGGGCGGAGCAGAAGGGAAGCGGCGGTGGTCAGAGGAGGAAGAAGCAGACTGGAGTCAGAAGGACTCGTTTGTAAATCCCAAAAAGTCCAGGGACTCCTCTGTAAACTAAAATTTCCCATTGATACAAAGGTCAAATGGAAAAATGCTCAACATGAAAGTTGTAGAGTTTTTCAAACTCTACAATATTGCTTTAAGGCTTTGGTTTAAAATCTTAAAGGGTACGGTTTTATTTTGAGTATTTGAACACAATTCAAATTTTAATTTTTATGTGTTAATTAAAACAAAATGCCCTAATGTTTGGGGTCCTTTTGTAAGTTTTTCTGCAGTAATCATGACTAGATCTTTTTACACTTTAGTCCTTAGGTAAAACTAAGTTTTACTTTTATCTTTTTACCATTTCACATGTAAGTCCTTAATTTCATATAAAGTCTATTCCCCTTAGTGTTTATTTAACTTTTGATCTTTTCTTTTCTATAGCCATCTGAAATTTGACACTTAAAAACATTTTCACATACTTGCACATGAGAAGTTATAAAACTCATAATTTACAAATATACCCTTATTGCTTTGTACAACTTATATACACTATAACATGCTTACATATAATACACCCAGATTTAGTATCTAGTTATCTAACTACCTGGATATCATAGGTCATTCAACGTTGGTGATTTGGTCTTGCGTCGTATTCAGGACGAATCTGGCCTACACAAGCTCAACTCAAGGTGGGAGGGCCCGTTCATCGTCAAGCAGGTCACAAGGCCAGGGTCTTATCGACTACAATCCCCTGAGGGTCGTGAGGCCCCCAACTCCTGGAACGTTCAGAACCTGCGCAAGTTCTACCCTTGAGTCGGGGCCCGGCGATCGCTAAATCCCCGGGGGCTCAGAAGATCCCCTTTCCCCGAATCATTTTGGAGGCCATGAGCCACATGACTCGGGTAGTTACATGCATTCACATTTGCACGATGGCCAGTGTCATGTGCAAACACATATAAAACGACTTCTTGTCGAGCATGACGCGGGGGCTACGGCCACGGTCATCTCCCTTCGACTTCCGTTCTTGACGGAGCCCTCGGCCCCGGCTAATTCCTTGGCGTATCGAGTTCCGCCGCGACCTTCGATGGTTGCACGCGACAGCAGTCGCATTTTTTCCAACACCGTCGATCCTTTTGACTGGCTTACACCTAGTACGTTGGAAAGGCTCGCACAAAAGCTGCCTCGACTACATCCTGAGTGGTCGCACTCATGACAGTCTTGTTTTTGCCAAAAAGAATGGCAAGCTCGCGGCGCTGCCCGCACCTGCTCCTTGCAAGCTTGATCCGTCCGTCCGGGTCTTACCTAGCTTACGGAGCACGCTCACAGTGGGAGCGACCTTCGACTACACTTCGAGTCATCGCATTCGGGGTAGTCCTTTTTTGCCCTATGCATGGCAACCCCGCGATGACGCTCGCGTTCTTTCCTAACGAGTTTCGACCCACTCGATCGAGTTGTGGCTACTCTGTTAGACGAGTTCTAGCTGCCCTTCGGGTCGTTGCACCCAGGGACGCGTCTACTACTTGAGTCTCGTAAGCCTGGATCCCAATTCAGCTACGACACGCACACAAGTAGAGATGTCGAGGGAAGCATTTACATAAGAGAATGATTAATTGTTTCATATACCCTAATCCTGCAGTACATTGTGCATAATTTGTTCTGCTACAGGTTGGGCCTCTTGCAAGTACTCTTCGAACCGCTCGTCTGTGCAGTCCGCCGCCATCCCTTGTGCAAAAATGCTCAGCTGCGCGTTCGGCACGAAGGACTTCACATACGCAAGGGCATTGCTCATGCATGCGACCGGAGCCTCAGATAAGAATTTGAGCATTCTCTTCGGGGCTTCGCGGAGTCGCTCCAGCAGGGGCCGCGGGCCTACTTCTCCTTCTTCTGGTGGATCCACCATGTCCACCAGCCCCTGGGCGGCCCCCCGGAGGTCCTCCAGCTCCTTGCGCTGCTTCTCGTCCTTCTCGCCCAGCGCCTTGACTTGCCGAAGGCAGTCGACGAACTGACGTTCAGTGTCGCCGATCACCTTCTGCAGCCTTTCGACATCATCTGTACGTAGATACAGCATATTCTTCACGTCAGTAAGTAGCTCCTCTTTGTATTTTGTTATTTTTCTAAGCTCTGTGGTAAGGGCACTTCAGCATCTAAAGGGAGTCAATGAGGAAAAGTACTCGAGGGAAGCGAGGGCCTACCTTGGTGCGCCTTCTTCTCTGCCTTGAGCTGCTCCTGGTGCTCTGCTTGTTGCTCCTTGAGCCGTTGTTGAAGCTCGGAGTTGGCCTCTTCGAGGTTCTTCAGGTCATTCTTGAGCAGCCAGGTCTCTCGAGTTCTTTCTTGCTTCAGTATATCCAGCTCTCGCTGCAGATAGCAGTTCTTTGTGATTTCCTCGGAGATGCGCTTGTCCAGGGCGGCTAATTCCCGCGCGTCACTCACGATCGCGCGGAGTTTCTCCGACTTCTTCTGGGATTTGGTGATTACATGCTGCACAAAAGGGGGAGAATGAGTCCTAAACAACTCACCAATGCGCACATCTGGAACATTACCCGAGTATTACCATGGAGAAGTCGTATAGCTCCTTGAAGGTGCTCTTGAAGGTCTTCAGGTTCTCTGCCGACAGCAGGAGGTCATCCACCAGGTCGGTGGTGATGACATTCTGGTGCCCTGGCCCGGCCCTCAACACCTCACGGGGACTCCCCGACGACCCGGCGGCATCCCCGGATGGCGGCGGCTAGACACCTGCAAGCATACGAAGTGGTCACCGCATTATGCCCAGACCCCGGCAGCCAGTCGCGGGCGGGTAAGCGCGTACCTGTGCTATCGGTAGGAGCGGCACCAGGGGCCACAACTTGTTCCTCACCACCGGGTCCGGCTCCCTCTTGTCGGGGCTCGGGAGGCGGCAAGTCGGGGAGCGCCGCATCTGCTACAGGGGCCACCTCTGCGGGTACTGGCCCCCAGGCGCCGAGGGCTCGGGGGCTGCAGCAGCCGAGGCAGGCGCCGCAGCCTTGCCTGGTTCCAGCTGGAGTTGCACTGCGCTTGCAGCCCTGGTGATATCGACAACATTGTTATCCAAGTGGGCACGAGCAAGATCTTCAAGCGATTGAAGGAAAACTTACAGTGTCGACTTCTTCTTGGCGGCCTTTTTCACCCGTCAGGCCCGTCGAGGAATGCCCGGTGCTGATGGCGAGGCCTGGTCGGCCGATGGAGGGTTCCCCGCCACGGCAATTGTCACCGCCGCGGCGGCGGGGGGGCCTGTCTCCACCCCTTCGGGTTCAATCCCGGGTGGTAGAGCAGGGAGACTGCAAGGGGGCGCTGTTAGTATTCAGCATCATTGATACTTTGCAATTGGCCAAAACAGCAATTCCGTACCTGGAGGACTCGATTTCTTGGGCCTTGCGTTTGCGCGTCTGTCGCTGGCCCTTCGGCACCGGTGGTAGAGCGCCGGCCAACTCCAAGCTCTGGTCGGAGGAGTTCTCCCGGCGCGGTTCCCCTTCGGTTCCTTCACTCGCCTGCGAGTCCACGCACTCGGTGGACTCGCTGCTGCCTTGAACCGCAGCAAGGCGAGCCGTCTTGGTGGCAACGGCGGCAGCAGGGCGTTGTCCTCCTTCGGCTTCTTCCCCCGCCTGCGAGTCCACGCATTCGGCGGACTCATCGCGGCTTTGAGCCGCAGCAAGGCGAGCCTTCTTGGCTGCTGTGGCTGCAGAAGGGAGGAGGTGATACGCTCGGGGGAGGTCTGGCTGCGGCGGGTAGCTGCAGTACAGCTCCGAGTGTCCCTGCAGAAAGTTTTTCAGTTCAGTACCGGTGCAGTAGCAGATTTCTTCAGTGAAAGAAGTCGGATACTTACCGGCGGGGGCGGATTTCGCGCGGAGAACAAGGTGGGCACGTACGGCACGGCGTTCACGTCCAGCAGCACCCGCTGAACTCGCTGGAGCGCGACTTCGTCTGGCACCTCCTCTGTGCACATGCGAGAAGGGTCAGCGGGGCCGGTGTACTCGAAGCCCAGGCAACAGCGTTGTTGGATGGGTTGGACGCGGCGCTTGTAAAATGAGAACATGACGGAGGCACCGGTCACTCCCTCCTTCTTCTGTGCCTCGATGGCCTCCAGCAGCTCTCTGACCTGTATCATCTCTATGCCGGAGGGTTCAAGGTTCCATTCCCCCCTTACCACTGGCGGTCTGCTTGACTTCGTCGGCAGGTGGGGAGCATGGTTTTCGATGTAAAACCATAGGTTTTTCCATCCAGGAAGGTTTGAGGGGAATTTATATGAAAGGTATTTTTCGCCGGCCTGCTGTCGCAGTTGGATGTCGGCGCCCCCCACCACGGCAAGTTTCTTTGTGGTCAGCTGGGGTTTGACGCGGAAGAGGAAGCGGAATAGATCCCAGTGGGGTTCGATTCCAAGAAATGCTTCGCAGAAGTGGATGAAGATGGAAATGTGGCAAATGGAATTAGGGTTGAGGTGATGGAGCTCAAGCCCGTAATAATAAAGAAGGCCACGAAAGAAGGAACAAGTAGGGAGGGCCAATCCCCGTTCGGCAAAATGGAAGAATGTGACGATTTCATCGATATTCTCCATGGGGAAGGGCTCACGGAACGAGGGGCGCCAGTTGACAAGGTTCTTCTCTTGCAGTAACCCCTCGGAAACCAATTTTTTCAGATTGTTGAGGGAGCACTTACTGTGTGTCCACCCCGTCGTCAATGGCTTCGCATCCTTCTTCATTTCCTCGATCTCTGATTTCTCTGACGCCATCTCTGATGCGCTGGCCATGAGATGCTCGGGGGCTGCGGGGAGAGGGGCAGGGAGGTCGGAGTGGGAGATTTTTCTTGGGAGGAAAGCGGCGGTGATTGGCTCGGATTGGGGAGTTCGGTGGCTTTTGATGGAATGCAGATTGAAAGCGTGGTTTTTTCCTACCGTTATCGCGGGGTTAAATAACCAGCGGGGTGGGGAAAGTTACTGTTCTGAAGTTCAGGAGTCACGTCCAAGAATATTCCGAATATGAGGGGTCGCTTGATGGGTTACTTGGATTGGATAGTCGTTTAATCATTTTTTCAGGGTTTGTTCGCCTGAAAAAACGTTTTTTCGACTTACTAATCTAATACCCATCATCTGTACCATCGTTTTGGTAATTTTGTAATGTTCTCATTTCTCGCCTGCATGCCACGGTTATTGGATCCTTATCTCCAAATTTTGTGGGATTTGGATTCAAGGCTCGGGGGCTGCGGGATACGTGGCATCGACTACTTATTTTTCAAATCTTTTGAGGGATAAGTAGGGTCACAGACAAATGGGACCCTCAGCCTGATTCTCCGATTCAACCTAAGGCTCGGGGGCTACTCCATATGGAGTGCGATTTTTAAATCGCACGTCATAGCAAAATTCGGGGCATGAGCACCTCATAGCTTCGATGCAGTCAAACAAGTACTCGAAGACGGACTTCAAGACGAAGCTTCAAAAGAAGTCGAAGACTGCTTCGAAAGTACTCGGTAAGCCTGCAGTACTCAGCTATGAAGAGCTCGGGGGCTTGTCAGACCCGGGGCCACCGGGCTGGGCACGTTATATAGTCTAAGAGATTAAGCCCGTCTTATCTCTTATTCATTTTGCTTATCTCTTGTTATCCCGCTTAAATAGGAGATAGAGCTAACCAACACGGAGAGGATCTACTCGAGATATGTTCGGGTGGGATCCCTCGACGGGAGTTGGTTAGCATCTTTGTAACTCTGACCTCTCGGATATATAAGGGAGGTCAGGGACCCCCCCCCAAAGACAGAAGATCATTAGGTCATTCTACACCAAAGGGAATACAAACCACCATACAGGACGTAGGGTGTTACGCTCCGTGCGGCCCGAACCTGTCTAAAAGTCTTGTGTTCCTTGCACCTTCGAGTTCCTGATCTCGGCGTCTCCTCACCCAAAACTTACCACCTTGGGTATATCCCTCGGTGGGCAGCCGGTTAAACACCGACACACTTGGGTATAATTTATTGTCCATATCACAACTTTGTGCATCGGGCTTCAATTGTTTATTTACTAACGAAGGTGTGACCGTTATTAGGAGAAGTGATGGCTCTGTTGCCTTCAAGGGTGTACTCAAGGGAAAGCTTTATCTAGTGGATTTTTCACAATAAAAAGCTCAACTTGATACGTGCTTGGTGGCAAAATCTAGCTTGGGTTGATTATAGTATCGCCGACTAGCCCATGTTGGGATGAGAAACCTCAACAAACTCCTAAATGGGGTCACATTCTAGGACTAACCAATGTCTCTTTTGAGAAAGATCATATTTGTAGTGCTTGTCAAGCCGGAAAGCAAGTTGGTGTTCCTCATCCATCAAAGAGCATTGTCACCACCGTCAAGCCATTGGAACTACTATACATGGACTTATTCAGCCCAGTGGCTAGTATTGGTGGCAATAAATATGGTCTTGTCATTGTTGATGATTATTCTCGTTTCACTTGAATATTCTTTTTACATGACAAAAGTGTAGTGCAAGATACACTCAAGAAATTTGCAAAGAGAGCTCAAAATGAATTCGACACCAAGATCAAAAAAGTTAGAAGTGATAATGGCACCGAATTCAAGAACACCAACATAGAAAAATTCCTAGATGAAGAGAGCATTGGTCATGAGTTCTCCGTTCCATATACTCCACAACAAAATGGAATTGTTGAAAGAAAAAATAGAACTCTCATTGAAGCCGCAAGGATAATGCTTGATGAATACAAGGTCTTGGATCAATTTTGGGCTGAAGCAATCAACACGGTATGCCATGCCATTAATCGCCTTTATCTACTTGGTAAAAAGCCGAACGTGTCTTACTTTATAGTTTTTGGAAGTAAGTGCTTCATTCTTAACAAGAAGCCCAAAAACTCTAAATTTGCACCTAAAGTTGATGAAGGTTTTCTTCTTGGTTATGCCTCAAATGCTCATGGCTATCGTGTCTTCAACAAAACCTCCGGTGTGTTGAAGTTGCGTGTGATGTGACATTTGATGAATCTAATGGCTCTCAAGGGGAGCAAATTAATGGTGTTGTAGGCATGGATGAATCACAAAGCAAGGCAATCAAGAAGCTAGCTACTGGTGAAATAAAGTCTCAAGAACAAGGAGATCAAGATGATGATGATGATGATATGTTGATGTTGAGAGGGTCATCCACATCCACCTCTGCCGCGCAACCCGGAAACTCCGGCCATACGTCCGGAGACTCCGGATCCCCTATCCGGAATATCTGGACTGTGGACCGGACTAACTGGGTTACAGAAGTTGAACCCTCAACTCCACATCAATATGAATCTCAGGCTGAACAAGAAGTTGAACCAATACAACATGAAGCTCAAGTTCCTTATCCAAGAATTCATCAAAATATCCAAAAGGATCATCTCGTTGATAACATCCTTGGAAGCATAAGTAAAGGAGTAACTAATCATTCTCGTTTGGCAACTTTTTGTGAACATTACTCATTTTTTTCTTCCTTGGAACCACTTAAGGTAGAAGAAGCTCTGGATGATCCGGATTGGGTGATGGCTGTGCAAGAAGAATTGAACAACTTTACACGGAATGAAGTCTGGTCCTTAGTAGAAAGACCCAAGCAAAATGTTATTGGAATGAAGTGGGTTTTTCAAAACAAATAAGATGAACATGGCGTGGTGATAAGGAACAAAGCAAGGTTGGTTGCTCAAGGCTTCACACAAATCACCATGATTTCAAGCTATACCATGATTTTAAGCTATACTAAATGGATGTGAAGAGTGCTTTTCTAAATGGACACATTTCTGAATTGGTATATGTTGAGCAACCATCGGGTTTTGAAGATTCCAAGTTTCCTAATCACGTCTACAAGCTCCATAAGGCGCTCTATGGGCTCAAGTAAGCTCCTAGAGCATGGTATGAATGTCTTAAGAATTTTCTCTTAAGGAAAGGCTTTGAGATAGGCAAAGCCGATCCTACTCTTTTCACTCGTAAAATTGATAAAGATATTTTTGTATGCCAAATATATGTCGATGACATTATATTTGGTTCTACTAATCAATCTTGGTGCGAGGACTTCAGTAGGATCATGACAAAGAGATTTGAGATGTCCATGATGGGTGAGTTAACTTTCTTCCTTAGATTTTAAATCAAGAAACTCAAGGAAGGTACTTTCATTTGTCAAACCAAATATACTAAAGATATGTTGAAAAAGTTTGACATGGAGAATGCCAAGCCTATCAAGACACCCATGCCAACTAATGGACATCTCGATCTAAATGAAGATGGTAAGGCCATAGATCAAAAGGTATATCGCTCCATGATTGGATCCCTTCTTTACCTTTGTGCATCTAGGCCCGATATCATGCTTAGTGTGTGCATGTGTGCAAGGTTTCAAGCTAATCCTAAGGAATGTCATCTTATGGCTGTTAAGAGAATTCTAAGATATTTGGCTTACACTCCATACCTTGGCTTGTGGTATCCCAAGGGCTCCACTTTCAATCTACTTGGCTACTCCGATTCGGATTATGCCGGTTGCAAAGTAGATAGGAAGAGTACATCGGGGACATGTCAATTTCTTGGTCGGTCCCTTGTGTCTTGGAGTTCTAAGAAACAAAATTTCGTTGCTTTATCCACCGCCGAAGCTGAGTATGTTGCTGCAGGTGTTTGTTGTGCGCAACTACTTTGGATGAGATTTACTTTGAGCGACTTTGGTTGCAAGTTTAGTAAGATTCCACTCTTGTGTGACAACGAGAGTGCGATCAAGCTAGCTAACAACCCAGTAAACCACTCAAGAACAAAACACATTGATATAAGACATCATTTCTTGAGAGACCATGAGACCAAAGGAGATATCGTTTTGAGTCATGTAAGCACCGATAAACAACTAGCCGATATCTTTACTAAACCCCTTGATGAGCAAAGGTTTTGTACCTTGAGGAGTGAGCTGAATATATTGGATTCTCATAACTTAGTTTGAGATCATGCACATGTTTGATTGCTATAGAGTATTTTTCAAGAAAATTTGAATCTTTTCCTACTTACTTGAGACTATTGTTGCCATTGTTGATTGTTGTCTAGTCTCAAGCTAAGTGAGCCTCTCACATCATGAGATATCTCTATCAAAATTTAATCCTATTCTTCACTAAAATTCTGCTCGGGGTGAGCCGGATACTCCGGTCCTTTGTCCGGATACTCCGGACATTTGTCCGGATACTCCTGATGGTAAAACCATCCCTTATATACCGTGGAGTGGGTTGGTTAAAAATGTTTCACGCCTTCTTTCTCACCGACGCGGCCTCCCTCTTCTTCTCCTCTTCCTCTCTCTCTCGCCCATGGGGCAATTTCAACCATCCAAGCGCATAAACTCTTGCAAGCCTTTGAAGAAAAGGCATTCTTCCCTCCAGAAACTCCGGGGAAGCATTTGATTTGAAGTTTCCCGCGCGTTCAACTTTTCTTAAGGTATTCAAACTTCGAATCGCCTGATCTCTCAATGTAGTTGATAAAATTGAATATCCTTTAGGGCATTATCTCCACTCATGTCTAGTAACTCATATCCCAAGTTTCACTCAAATCCCATGGTAGAATCTTTCGATTTCTTGAACCTAGGATTTGGAACACGATGCCCAGAGACTCCGGATACTGTGTCCGGATACTCCGGATAGTGTGCCTGGAGTATCCGGACATATACCCGGACTCTCCGGATTTCAAGAATTTCAGCCAGCATATTTCTCTCCTGCTGGTTTTAGATTAATCCTAATCGCTCAATCCTATGTCTAGGCTATGGGAAGAGACCGTGCGAATGCTCCTACAGGGCAGCGACAACAAAAGCGTCGCCATGATCCACAAATTCAAGTGGAAGAGGACTCCCCTCCGAGCCCTCCTCTTCCAAGGGAGCTTCGACCTAACCGTCGCCCCGGCAAGGAACCTGCAAGCAGCAGCCAAGCTCCATCTCGTGCATCTCGACAAACTCCCTACATGATGCCAAACATGGCTGTGCTTCCTCCTTCCCTGGCAAATCCAACAAGAAAGGGAATTGCTTGGGAAATCTTCCCTCGCACACCTCCACATCTTCAAATAGAGTTTCAAGAAGATCAACGCCAAAATCCCAGATGTCCGAAGCTCACCCGTGCTCAAATTCTGCCCGGGTTTGCGGTTGAAATGGGGAGAAATTACTTCAAACAAACCGTGGCACTGACTAATGCACGCAAGGAGGACGTGTATAAATATGAGAAGGTAGAAAATTTGGAAAGAAGATTTTGGTGTCAGTTGCATCAGGATTTAACTCCTCTGTAGTCTTGCGCAAGGGCAAGGCTCGAATTGTCCCTTGCAAGTATGTGGATTGGGCATACTTTGAGAAGCTCAACGATCCATTCTTCAATCAAGCAATTGCAAAGTGCAAGGAGTTTGGGCTTTATGACATCATGGGCTTTAGGTATGATTGGAATGAGGAGATCCTTGCTCAATTTCACTCATCTCTCTATTATGATGCAAGGAAAATTGCCTTGTTTTGGACAACCGAGGGAGTGAAGTATGGAGTGGATTACATGACCTTCTCTAGGCTTCTTGGACTTGGCTCAGAGGATGAGAAGAGAGATCCCATTCATGTGGAGCATCAATTGAAGCCAAATCAACTACTGACCCTCTTCTACAATCCGATTCTAGCCGAAGCCGGTAACGCAAGCACCCTTCAACCCTTCTACTACACGATGAATCAATTCTTTCGTGCCACCATTGATGCTAAGGATGGAGACGCTACGACACTAAGATACTTTGCTTGCAACCTTCTTGCTCGTGTCATGCCCGGTGGAAGACCCTTCTCAGTCATGGATTTCATTTGGAATGAGTTGAGGAGGACGATGAAAGATCCACAGAAATTTCTACCATCTGCTCCATTTCTCATGTATATGATAGAGAGGGTTACGAAGGTCACCTTTCCTAAGGACTGCAAGCATGCAGCACTTCACCTTCGTCCTCGCTCCGGTGATGCACCGTACGCACCTCCTCTTCATGCCGGTGCCACAAGGAATCCAAGATTTGATCCCGCTCCATCCCATTCCGGTGTCTCTTCTTCCTCTCGCCATGGTCACCATGATTCTTTCATCAAGCGGGCACTCAAGAGCATCTTTAGCATGTGCAAGACCGCTACTCATGAAATCAATGAAAACCACCGTGATATTATTGAGATCAAGAGTCACTTAGGACTTCCTGTGGATACTTACCATGAGTTGCCCGAGTTTGATGACCCGTTCACCGAGTGGGATGCTAAGGATGAGGCTGCTGTTGCTGCTGCTCATGCCCCTCTTCCTCGCCCACGTTGACACACTCGTGCACCTACTCGTTCTCATCGCTCTCCTCCTCATGGCCAAGAGATCTTTGATGAAGAAGAGGAGACCGAGGAAGAAGAACCTCACAACTACCACGAGATCCCCGACTCGGATGAGGATGAAGACACATCTGATGATGGCACCCAAGATGATGATGAGGAGTAGACCTCTTTGCTCTTTTCATTCCCTTTTTGGCAGTTGATGACAAAGGGGGAGTGAATATACTCTTTTGGGCTTGTATTGTATTGAACTTGTATTGTACTGAGAACTTGTAATGTGTGCTACTCTATGGTTAAAACTGTTTGGTTGTCACCATTGAAACTGTTCTAAGGCTTAAATGATAGTGTGATGCTTATTTAAATTGTGATGACTTGCTGTTTTCTGTGTTCTGTACAGAAGGTCCGGATACTCCGGTTACGTAGCCGGATACCCCGAACATATACCCGGAGTCTTCGGGTTTTTGCAGCCAACACAAATTTTCTTTGAGTGCATAACCTGTCATTTGCATCACACATTGTATTAGCACATACCTGCTCACCCCACTGCAAAATGTATAAAGAGTTTTTCATGTGTTCTTCATAATATGCCAACTTTGACTTTTAAGAAGTCAATTTGAAATTCAAATTCATGGCATACATTAAGGGGGAGCTCTTTATATGCTTAAGCTTACATCTTTATGATTATTAAATGAGATACATGTGGGTTGTCATCAATCACCAAAAAGGGGGAAATTGAAAGATATCTAGGCCCCTTAGTGGGTTTTGGTAGTAGATGACAAAGCACATGTATATCTAATCATGTTATCGAGCATGTGTGCAGGGGCTAAGAGTGATGAAGCAAAGCGTATTACAAAACATGAGCCCTAAAAAGGAAAATGAAAAGCGGTGTTTCAAATTTACTTGAAGAATTAGACTTTATTTTGAAATTGAGTATAGGAACGATGTACTATCAAGAGGGACTTTGATCCACAGGTGTTGACGTGGTAGTTGTGCTCAAGAGAACCTACAAAAAAAATGTGAATCAAACCTACCACTAAAAACAGCCTTCTTGTGAAATTCCCTGTTATACCCGGATTGTCCGGTTCATTGTCCCAAATGTCCGGACCTAGTATTCCGGAGTATCCGGACAAACACCCAGAGTTTCTGGGTAACTGTTCCCATCCAAAGTTTTCCTGAGATCGGAGTCTCCGGACCCCAGTGTCCGGAGTATCCGGACATATACCCGGAGTATCCGGGTATCCTTTATCCAACGGCTAGTTTTCTATGAGAGGGGGTATAAATACCCCCATACCCCTTCATTCAACTCTCTTTTGCTCATTTCAACCAGAAAACACCTGCAAGCAAAAGAAGAGCTCTCTCACTTTCCCTCTTTCATTCTTGAGTGATTTTCTTTGGGGATTCAAGTGAGATTGTTGCAAGAGCAAAGATTTGTGTTACTAAGCTTCCATTCCATCTCTTGAGCACAACACCCTTGTCTAGCCGGTGGATTCAAGTTTATTACTCTTGGAGCTTCAAGCTCCTAGATGGCTAGACGTCGCTTGTGAGTGTTCAAGCAAGTTGTGAGCACCATAAGAAGTTTGTAATCTTCATTCCTCTCAAAGGAACGCATAGTAAGTAACCTTAGGTTTGAGCGTTGGTCTCACCCTTGGAAGAGGAGCATAGGGGTTCTTGAGCACCATCTCTCGAATCCTTCCTTAACGGAGACGTAGCTCCTTTCGGAGTGAAGTTCGGAAAATAAATTATGTCTCTCTTTTGTGTTCCTTACTAGTTTTATTAGATATTTGCTTGTGAGACTAACTTTTTAGGGTTTGAGGCCGATCTACAATTATACTAGTCTCTAGAGTAAGACAACTGGTAAGAAACGCTCTTAAGGTACTACTAGCTTGTCTAAATTTACTCGATCTAAATTGCAGCATCAATATCTTGTTAGTGTGTACATTGTTTCATACCCGGACTCTCTGGACAATATTTCCAGAAACTCCGAACACAAAACCCGGAGTATCCGGACATATATCCAGAGTATCCGAATATATGTGTTATTGATAGTGTTTAAAGTATTTTAAGTTTCAGATTAGCCTATTCACCCCCCCTCTAGGCATCTTGAGATCCTTTTAACAAGTCTTATATTACCATGCGAAAATGTCTCGGTTAGCTCGAAGAAACTCCTTGCGCGGGCCAGAACAAGTCGTATGTTGCCATGCGAAGATATCTCGGTTAGCTCAAAGGAATTCTTTGGGCGGGCCAATACAGTTCGTACGGCACTAAAATATGGATGAACGAACAAGCCCTATTTTGGGTAAACTCCTTGATTCCCTGACCGAGTGGTTGAATAAATTCTTTGGAAAAAAAACCCCGTGTATAGAGATAAAACTCAAGATAATGTTTAAATAAGTTCCCTAAAGATCTCCGTAAAACCTCCTTGAATCGGGTCTCAGTCTTCACGTGGGCTAGCCTGAAGGAACTCCTTGGGCGGGCCAAAAATAAGTCTTATGTTGCCATATGAAGATGTCTCGGTTAGCTCGAAGGAACTCTTTGGGCGGGCCAAAACAAGTCATATGTTGCCATGCGAAGATATCTTGGTTAGCCCGAAGGAATTCCTTGGGCGGGCCAAGACAGTTTGTACGGCACTGAAATATGGATGAACGAACAAGCCCTATTTTGGGTAAACTCCTTGATTCCCTGACCGAGTGGTTGAATGAATTCTTTGGGGAAAAAACCCCTTGTATAGAGATAAAACTCAAGATAATGTTTAAATAAGTTCCCTAAAGATCTCCGTAAAACCTCCTTGAATCGGGTCTCAGTCTTCACGTGGGCAGTCGCCTTGTTGCTCTCAGCCCCCGAGCGTAGAAACCAGACGACCGTAGATAGTTGTCAATCTTGATTCGTTGGTGATTGCTGACGAAGCCATAGCACTCGTCGATAGAGCCGTGATGGTTTGTTGATGAAACCCGACTAGTTGGAATCAATTCCAACTAGTCACTGGTGGAGTGAGTCCCGCCCCCAGCTAGTTTTGTAGTCGAAGTAGTCATCGGCGGGTCAGCGGGTGCCCTCACGAGGGTAAATAGTCATCGAGGAACCGAGGGTCCTGCCTTTCTGGAACCGTTCTAGGCCCGACAGGTTGTCGGGATTGATGGCGCAAAGAAGTGGGCTGAACCGGGTAGCTTGGAGGACTTTTTTGCCCTTCTGATACCCAGGCTCGCCCAACCAAGTTGAAGGCGCAAAAGGATGGGCTGAACCGAGTAGCTTGGAGGACTCCGTGCCCTTCCGATGCCCGAGCCTGCCCGACCAAGTTGGAGGTGCCATCAGGCCCTGGAGGCCACTTGATAAGGGTAGTGCGTTGTTGATGAAGTCCCAGTAGTCAGCGGAGATGGGAGCCCTTCGATGGACAGTGGATGGTCCTCCTCCGACTTGTAGTAGACGATCCAAATCCTCCTCCGGCTTGTGGTAGACGATCCAAATCCTCCTCCGACTTGTGGTAGATGATCCAAATCCTCCTCCGACTTGTAGTAGACGATCCAAATTCTCCTCCGACTAAGAGAAGAACTTGTGGTACAGGACTGCGGGCCGAGGCGGATTTAGTTCTAGGGGTTCCAGGTCGTCGTTTAAGTTGTCGATTGCACGGTTGACATCCATGCAGGTGGTATGGGTGCTTCAGCTGCTTCTAGTCAGAAAAATTGATTTCCGGCAAGGCCGTTGGCAAGGTTGTACAGGTGCAAGGCCCCTTTAGTAAACTACACATAATACTAGTCGAAAACTAGTAAACGGAGTGTTACTGGAAGTTTGGGAGAAGAGCCCCTTCAGTAATATAGAAAACTAGTCGGGAACTAGTAATCTGAGAGTTACTGGTAGTTTTTGATAGATAATCATGTAAGAGCTTTATTTGACTAATTAACAGGTTCCACTAGTCTTTGCCAAACGAGGCGACCACTTTTGGTAGTCACATGGTTCAGTTGTGACAAGGTTCCCTGAGTTTAGCGAGGGAGTCATGATTAGCCCGAATAATAAACATAAATGATAACCCTGACTAAGTGGTAAAAGTTGTGCTTTTAGGTGTACAGAACCCCTTGTTTCGAGATATAGTCCCAAAACAATAGTTTAAACAAACGAAACACCGAAAAGACCCTTAGAAAACCTCCTTGAATTGGTACTTAATTTATGTATGAATCATTATTCGGGTAGCCTCGTCGCCTTTCGTTGGAGTTGTGGTGGAGCTCCTAGGGCCCTCCGAAGGGTTTGACATTCAAACATGGAATGCTTGCTATTCGGGTGCCACGGGCATTGCCCGTGGAGGGCTTCCTCAAATCGTTCCTTCGAACTGAGAGTCTTCATTCTACGAGTGGATTGTTCCCCAGCTTCTGGCTTGCGCTTCCAAGTTATCTCCAGGTAGTCGAGGGAGTTGATAGTGGGTGGGGCTGTAGGCTTCCACTTCTTCGCGCTCCTACTGCCTGGCAATGATGACATTGCGGGCGTCCCGACTAGCATTGATGATGGTGTCATGGAGGTTGCTGCTCCGCTGTTGGTTCATCTCGACCGCGCGGTGCCTGCGTTGGGCGCGCTTCGCATTGATGAGCCTACGACGTTCCTTCTGGATGTTGTCTGTCTTCTACCTTGATGTTGTCTAGGGATTCACTATCCATTGTTACGTCCACATCTTCGTCGAGTGGATCAAGGAGTTAGTCATCGTAGTCGTCTAGCTGGACCCGCTCCAGGCCTTCACAGTCCTCATCGGCGTGAATCATGAAAACTTCTCGATTGGGCGCGAAGCATTTGGCACTCTGCGCCACCTAGCCCTCGTCTTCGTCGTCGGAAGGGAGGAGGGGTCTGCCTTCTTGAAAAGGGACTTTGCCGCGTATGGCAATGAATCGTGGTGGAGTTGATTTGAGAGACCTGGAGGGTTTCATGCCCTTGTAATGCCCAAACCTGCCCGACAAATCTGATCCCCTTACCAGACCCCAGGTCACATGAGTAGCTGAGTCCGAGTAGTTGTCGAAAACAGTAGCCCTCCGACGTGCGGTGGCTTCTCCTTCTCCAGGTGGTGGTAGATGATCAAAATCCTCTTCCAATGCGGAGAGGGTCCTGGGTTGAACCGCCTCAAACCAATCTGGACATGGTTTGGGGGTTTCAAGTTTGCCGATGGACAGAGTGTGCGTTGCAAAAAAGTAGGCGGCGAAGTGTAGCTTTGATCCGTGGGCAATTTGTCGACGGAGCCAACTAGTCGGAGCTGATTCCGATTAGTTGTTGACCGTGCGGAGCTAGTCGCCGAAGAGTTTGAGACTCGTTCCCGACTAGTTTCTAGTAGAGATCAGTTGTTGAAGTTGTCGTTGGTGCAGCCGATTTGTCAAAGCAGTCGTAGCTTTGGCACGAGTCGAGTAGTCGAGGTCTCGCTGCATCGCGCCCATGTTGTGACGCGAGGTGAAGTTGAGCGGAGTAGTCAAATTCTTCCGGCTCCCTGGGGTTGATACGCCGAAGGGTGGAAGGGTCACAAGGCAGGGGTCATATTCGAGTAACTCAGAGGGCTCTAGACCCTTCCAGTACATGAAACAGCCTTGTTGCGTAGATGTTATGGTTGAACCCAGATGATTACCCAAAAATGATTCGGGGTAATCATTGGGTTGCGAGTGGTTGTCGAGAACTGGGGCCTCCCGACGAGCAGTGGCTCCTCACCCTCGACTCCTCGGCTCCAACTTGTAGTTAATGGGTACTCTTCATTTGAGTCTGAGTAATTGTCAAAAACACCCCCCCCCCAACAAGCCGTGGCTCCCTCGTCTCGAATCTTGAGAAGACGATCCAAGTCCTCCTCCAAGTCGGAGAGGGACTTGGATTGCGTAGCCTCCTCAGATTGATTTGAATCCGATCCGAGTAGTCCTGGTGCAGCACGAGTTGAAGTCGCGTTGAAAACGGACATCCTTTCGATCTGCCTGGCTAGATCGGGGAGCAACAACTTATCGAGGTTGTCGATGAACTCGTCGAGGTTGCTGCGTCGAGTTGGTGTAGAGGCCTCCGGCTTCCTGAAATCGACTAGGTGGCTGTTGAAGCCAGCCAAGCCATTGGCGACGCAAATCCAGGAGCCAAAGAAGAAAGTTGTGCCCTCGTCGAGCATGGTGCTGGTAAAGCTGAGAGATGCTATCAAGTTCTCCAGTGGATGCTCGATGAACACCCCTACCTGATGCGCCAGTTATCAGTGTTTTACCGCCATGCCCACCGAGGGATACTCCCGAGGTGGTGAGTTTGTAGGTAGGGTGTCACCGAGATCAGGAACTCGAAGGTGCAAGGAATATAAAGTTTAGACAGATTCAGGCCGTCGAGAGCGTAATACCCTACGTTCTGTGTGGTTTGTATTACCTTAGGTGGTGATCGGGTGATCTGTTGCATGAGGCACGAGTTGTCTCTCACGCTCTCTGCTTGAGGAGGGTCCTTGTCCGCCCTTATATATTCTGGGGGATAGGATTACATGGAAGTTCTAGTTGGATATAGGTCCTAGAATCCTACCCGAGTAAATTTCTGGTAGTTCCCTACTGCATCCGACTAGTTTTACTACTGTATGAGTAGTTCTACTATGCTACGAGTAGTTACAACAGGTGCAGGGCGTGGACCATATCGCACCCCTTGTCCTATGAGATGTAAGCCATGTGTTCAGTTCCATAGGTTTGGGTGTGACAGGAACCTCCCCCGAATCAGCATCTTGCGGCCTGAAAGGCAACATCAATCTAGAGAGGCCATGGCTTAGGGCCCGTTTGGTGCGACTAAACCTCCAGCTGCACCGGCAGCTCCTGTGGGAGCCGCACCAAACGTACTGCCCGGTGAAGGGCTTCTGCGGGAGATTTTGAGAGAGCCGGAGCCCTTTTTATGTGCGGATAGGTGGAGCCAAAAAATATAACTCCGGCTACTCCGGCTCCACCCTCGCGCGGAGCGCTCCCAAACCGTCCCTTACTCTGCAATCACGAATCAGGTCATTGGAAAGAGGCGGAAAAAATATATTCTAGTGCGGTTTCTATTCGTGTGGCAGGTGGAAAGCATATGTCAGCAAATCTGGAGATGGTACACTCTGTGTGTTTCCTTGCTGGTTGTGTTGAAGCTGAAATGCTACGACATCTCAACATTTGAATGCAGAATTTTTTCCAAGTGCATGAATGGCAATGTAATTTCTTTTAGCAAACATGATATCAGCTGAGGTGCTTACTCCGCAGACTGTCTTTACATATTTTTTTAGATTAAGGAAATAAATCCGGTCTCAGCAAACGTGAACCGAGAGCTTACAACCGATTAGAACCGCGTGACCCTGCAGCACTTAGGCTACTAAACAGAAGCCAAGTCGTTTCCTACTTTCATAATCCACAAAGGGCTTCCAATGCAATGCAAAAAAGGGCTAGACCATAAGAACCGCACAATATTCCTTGAAATTCATAATACTTCCTTTATCTAAAGAAAGAGTAAAATTTGACCAATCAGAGATCCAGCGCAGGGGCATCGTCATCCACCATGACCGGCCCTAGCATCGATCCTGCAACCTTCTCTGCCAAGATCGACCGCATCCTCGCACTACTCGACATCATCAACGGCAATACATCTGCTGCACGGCCTTCCTCAACAATGGACTTCGTGGTGGAGGACCCTGTGCTGCAGCAGGGGGCCGTGGCTGTGGATGGCACAGATCAGCATGATCTTGTCGATCCCACCGCCGCCGACGAGACCCTGGGGCACGCCTTGCACATGGAGGAGCTCATACAGATCGCTGACTGCAACCAACTGCGCAGCTTCGACGAGGCACCGGCGGCCGTCCACATCGCTGAATCGGATCGGATCGATTCCGTTGTGGTTGCTGCACCGCCGTCCTCAACAACGTCGCCAGCTGGCGCCGATTTTGCCGGTGTCCAGCCGGAGGACGTGGCGGCGCCAACCATTCAGATTGGCGTGCCGTCGGGCCCTGCTCAGAGTCGTCGCCGGCTGGGCCATGGCTCCTTCTGGGGCTGCCGCGCGCACCCATCGGTAGCAGGAGGCTGCAGTGCTGTCCGCCAACACCTCGTCTCCGTGCGCCGCCGTCGAGCCCATCTTCAATCCGCTGTTGTCCGTCGGGCAGCGCCTGGCAGACACCGATGGCGTTGCTGCACCACATCGCCGGCCGTCGAGAGCGCCCCCCCGCTGGGTGCCAAGGCCAGGGGATTCCACGGGCTATTGCATCTTCTCAGCGGGCGGCGCCATCTGCAGCAGACCGTGCAGAGAGGACCGATGTGGAAGACAGGCCTTCTGGGTTGGTGGCCTGCCTCCTATCGAAAGCGTCAACCCATCAAGAGCCAACGGCTGGGCTCTTTTGCGGTGCTCTGTGTACGCTGCTGCTGCTTCTCGGGGGCTTCAGGCCTTGTACATACAAATATACTGATGTTTCCGTGGGATCCAGGGAAGCCTTTGGACTGCTGTTCTTCACATGGAGAGGGGAAGGATGCGATGATCAAGTCGTCTTTCCCGCTGCAGCTCGAGGGCGAGCTGCTTAAAAACGGGGGGAGTAATGTCATGGCAGTGGGCTGGGGCTTGTATGGGCTGAGTAGAGCAGTGGGCTGGGCCTGTACGGGCTGAGTAGAGCCCAAAGGAGGCCCGTGGCACTGTTCACGCGTGCTACAGTACGCATGAATGAACAGTACCCGTGTGGCTAGGGTTAAGCAGGGGGCGCCTAGTCTATAAAGGCGGCCTAAGCCCTATGATTAGAGGTATCAAAGAAGAATAGAACCTGCCTTGGGTGGCCTGTTCTTCGGCAATGTGGCCGGATTTTCTATCCGGCCAGGCGTTCCAGTCTGGTTCCTCCTTCAGTTCGGGTCGTTCCATAACATTTAGAGCTAATAATTTTTTTGATAAAAAATGAGCATATTGTTCTAATCCATGCACCATATGCACCATACTGCTTTTCAGAAAGAGCTGCCTTAATTTTCTAAAATCTATCTACATGATTATATTAATAAAAAAGTGGTGGTGATGACTAATAATCTACCGAAACAAATCAGCAACAATTTTGCATCATCTGCCTACCCACAGTTTGCTTCATGCACACTTTATCCTCACTGGAAAATGCCCCGGAAGTACATAAAGAAAGCATGCAAGCGATGCATCCAAGCAAGCAGTTAGGGTCATTGTACCAGTATCTTGCTGCCTGCAGCATGCAGGCAACATATGGATATAGAGAAAGGCCATTACTCTACAATCTTGAAATCAAGGTATTTGTGTGTCATTGAATTGATGTGTGAGTTGACTATGCATGAATGCATCTGAAGGTGGCGAATGCCCATTTTCATGACAATATTAGGATGTATGCAATTTATGTGCATCTTGGGCATGGTCTGTGACGCCAAATTTCACTCTGCACACTCACAGGTAGACATGATGGATAACACTATGGAGGACCATTTGGATGTGCAGATCATCTATACGACAACAGCATGAGTGTATACTGATATGCCAGACCGTAAGCCGGAAAGAGGGACCCAACTCCCAAGTAGTGTTCAGTATGCAACGAGCAGGTGAGCTACGTCCAGAGTCTTCAGTGTCTTTACTTTCTACTAATTAAGTTTCTGAATTCATCTCTACTCTCTTAAGAATTTAGATGGCTTAAGTCTTAGGTGCAAAAGCTCTATGCCTGGGCAACCATAGTAAGACTTGAACACATGCAGCTCTCGGTTCAGCAATGTGTCTGAAATATATCCGGAGACACACTAGTCAAATTATTTAGGGAGGAGTGAGTTTGCGCGTTAACATAGCAACTGCATCATTAAGTGAAGATATTAGATATATATTGCACATGACACCATATCCAGCTTGGACACGTCACATGTGGTCGATCTATGTGTGCATCCTAGCATCAATTAGTAGGGATTTTGACGTTTTAACTGCTGCTTTATTAGTCAGTACTTAGTATTGATGGACTGACTCTGCATACTTTCTGTCTGTCTGTTTGAACCTGAGAGACACCTGGTAGGTTAAAGAAAAGATGTGAAGACATAATTTACTTTCATTTCAAAAAGGCGGACAATCGCCATAGGCAACACACGCAAACCACATTCTTTAAATACATACGCAATGTTTCTCTTTATCTAAAGAAAGACTTTATGTAATTTGACCACATTCTGTCAGAAGAAATCTCCAACCGGGTGGCGGAATGCACCCGCCTAATCCTAGTTTAGGATGAGTTTGGAGGAGACCTAGGTACGCTTGATCAAAGGGAGCATAAACACGGGAAAGACACGAGGACTTAGAGTGGTTCGGGCCGCCGGAGCGTAATACCCTACGTCCACTTGAGTGTTGTATTGCTTGAGAAAGCTTGTGAATTGTTGGGCCGTGTGAACCTTATGAACTAGTTGACCTTGTGTTCTAACGGCGCACTCTCCCTTTTATAGACCAAGGGAGGTGCATACACTGAGCGGGACCCCAACAGGTGGGCCCGGCGACTGGAGCCTGTAATATGAGAGATATGTGATCTTCTTCTCCAGCTCCTTCCTATAGTCCTCTCGATAGGAAAGTTGATGTGCGTATCTACAGCTAGGATATGGTCATATGCCGCCTTACCGGCACAGTACCTGCTGTCAGTATTCGCACGGTGGAAGACGTGCTGTCATTGTTGGGTCAGTACCCTCTGACAGGCGAAGGAGCTGCGCTAACCCGCCGCGCCATCGCCTCCGCACGCCCTGTGGCAGCGCACGCCCCAGCTCTCCTGCAGCAGACCATCATTACTCACGCGCGCGGCACTGTGATGTGACTACACGCCGCTCGTCCGCGCGCAGAGCACAGTGACGCACTGCCTTGGAAACAGGCGGGCTTACCGTGGTGTCAGCACACCTGCCCAGTGTGTCACAAGGCAGGCAATGCCCTGTCTTGTTCACGCGCAGCCCACCTATCCGCATTTAATGCGGTAGCTGGGCTGGCATCCCACGTGAGGCCTTCTCCCACGGGCGCGTGGCAGGGATGGCCCTGTTGTGGCCTCCTTGGCAGCACGTGGCGGCACCAGACCCCTTCCCGGGGGAAGGGAGGTCCGGACCCCCGAGGCCAGTCCGGGTGGACAGGCCCATAGGGGTCTAGCTACCACACGTGGCGGCGCCAGACCCCCTGGGGGGTCCGGGCCTGTGGAGGCCATTCCCGAGCACCCTGTCCTCGTGGTGTAACACCCTAAGGTAAATTCCTCATATTTTTTTAAATTAATTTATTTGGGCTTAAATAGATTTTCCAGGGTCTTCTCTAAATTATCTCGTATTTAAAGTAATTTTATAACACGAGGAAATAAAATTTATCATAGGATTAAATTGTTTGTGCATTCATGCCACAGCATTATTTTATTTGTGTTGAGTTCATAGGTTTGAATTCAATTTGCATTTGAATTCAAATAGTTTGTTTGAATATTTGAGTATAGGAAAGGAAAAGGAAAAGAAGGAAAGCAGCAAAAGCCCTTGGGCCGGCTCTTCTCTCACGGCCCATCTCTTTCCCCCTCTCTCCTCTTCCCCTTCCCCCGCGTGGGCCGAGCCCCGGCCCAGTTTCCCCCCCTCAGCCCGGCCTGTCTCCCCGCTCTCCCCCTTCTCCCTCTGGCGATCTGGACCCACGCGTCAGCGCCATCTCCTTCCCCCTTCTTTCTCTCCTTCCTCTGTTTCCTCCGGCGCTCAACGGCCTCCGAATCCGCCGGCGATTTTCCCTCTGGGCCCGCACGCCGAGGCCTCGACTTCCGCCCTTAAGTGGCCCTGCGGCCCCCACCTACCGTGCCCTAACCCCGCCGCCACCCAGAACCCTAGCGCTGCCCTTCCCCCGCTCCCCCGCGCCACCTCCCCTCGGCCTCACCGTCGATCGGCCACCTCGCTGCACCCCAGACCACCACGTCACCCGCAGTAGCTCCGCCTCGTCCCCTAGAAGCTTACCGAGCCGTGCGTTGGAGCGCTGGACCTCGGCATCACCGGAATCGAACCTCGACGTCAACACCGGTGATCTGCTCCGCCTCTCCAATTGCTCGCCGTCGTTGGGCCTTTGGCCGCGCTGATCCCCTCTACACCTTCACAGGACCTGCACGTGTTGATTTGGTGGGCCAGCAGACCGGGAGGGGCACCCCAACGAGCCGTCCGCGAGAGCCCGATACATCCGCCGCCGGTCGTCGTCGGTTTCTTCCCTCCGCTGCAACTCCGGCCACCACGAGCCCTTGGTGAGCTCCCCCTTCCCTCCTTGGTCATGTTGCACCGAAGGCCGTAGCGTTTAGGTCTCAGTTGCGCCCAGAATGCACGCACGCCGGCGTGACCGCCGCCCCGAGCCGCCCTTGCCGCGGGGATCACCTACCCGAGCCCTATCCCACCTTCTGTAGTGCCCAGATGAGTTTCCCGTGTTGTGCTCGACCTCTAGGACTTGCTGTCGTTCCAATCCGAGCCCGGGGCACCGAGTTTAGCTAATTCCGGCAAAGCGCCGCCGCGGGAGCTGAACGCCGGCGAGTCGGCGTAGTCTCAGCGCCGCCCCCCTCCTTTCCTTATCTCCCTGAGCCGTCCGATGCTGATCCAGTGGCCTAGATCCTACCCGCGCGCGAGTCAAATGGGATGCGTACCGGTCAGCGTCGGCAATCTTGCTAAAGAGCTCTCGGGTTTATGGGAAATCAACCCGCCGTCCAGCCTTAGTTAAAAAAATAATTACAGACAGGTCCTTTCCTTCTCGTTTAAGCCCCTGTCTTTCCTGGAAATTGAACCCGCAGTCCATCTCTTGAGTTTTCTCGTGCTAGCCCCTAGATCTAGGCTTTAATTACGTTTAAGTCCTCGGTTTTTTGTCCAGAAGCCCCTGGTTGCTCTGTTTTTCTTGCAAATAGGTCCCTGGATCCTGTTTTAAGCGTAGTTTTCACGTTTTAGCTCCGTTTTAGGTGTTCTTTATATCCACGCGATCGTTGTAACGCGTAGATTAGTTCTAGGCTAGTTTCATGTGCTGTTCTGTTGTATTGGTGTACTGTTTTCTTATAGTTTGTTCTTGTTATGCATGTGTATATGTGTGGGCTATGCTTGACGATCGTGAGTAGACGCGGAGCCTTTGGACCAGTACTAGGAGCAGCCATCTTCCGAGCAGTTCGAGCAGCAGCCGAGAGGGTACGAGGAAGGCAAGTATAACATGAACCTCCTATCACTTTTAAAATACAATTTCATACTGCATTTTAATACTGTATACCTATAAGGACTTCCTAGCCACCTTTATATCCTTATATATATCATATGGGTTGCATTTTTGGTTAGTTGTGCTAGGTTGCTGCGCTATAACGTATCTGGATCCTTTTTAAATTAATTTGAATAATGGTCTTATGCAACTTAATTCTGGAGCCGACCCTCTGTGCTGTGTGCTTGAGTGGCTTGTGCGTCCTTAAAAGATGTCTTTGTTAGAAACATGGTTTAGGGGGCCAGCACGGTGCTTAGTGCTTGGTTGGCCACTCTCCATAAGGACCGGTTCATAGAGCGACAACCTGGGACAACCGCGCAACCACAAGACTGGAATGGGACGGTCTTGACTTACTAATTAGGTCGTGTTGGTTCGGGAGTAACTTACCTGCGTGGGCAAGAGGGGTGGTAAGCTTCTATGGTCCCTGCTCCTCCGACTTGGTCTGTGCTGTGTGTCTTGTACCCCCGGAGGTGGGCCCCATCGTCGCTGATCCAGAATCCTTAGCGGTTACACCTTACCAACGTGATTCTTTGTAACGGTCTCGTAGTGTGCTTGCTAGCCATCTCACCTAAGGAAGTGTGATGAATAACTAGCGTAGCTCACGACTTGTGGGTAAAGTTGTGCAACCTCTCGAGAGTGTAAAACTAATATATCAGCTGTGCTCACAGTCATGAGCGGCCCAGATCCTCCGTCTGATTAGTGGGGTTATCAACCTTTGACGAGGGCGATTCCCCGGGTGGTTTTGGTTTGGATGGTTCTCAGTAGTTCTTAATTAATATTGATTAATTCTTATGCAATTTGGGTTACGGTAACTCATCCACTTGTAGTAATTAGCTTTAATAAAATTTGCCAAGATTAAAAGCTAATGCAGTTGTGTCAGCTAACCTTAGAGCCTCATGCTCGTGTTATACTTGTCGAGTACTAGTTTTGTACTCACACTTGCCTCTCTACTCTTCTGTTCTTTTTCGGATATCTTCGACTGCTGCTCAGTGCCCGGCAACGTGGAGGACTACGTCAGCGGCTTCAACGACTTCTAGGCGTTTGTCTCCCAGTCGACGTCCCTGTGGCGCCCAGCTCTTCATGTATTCATTTGACGCTTCCGCATTCCTTGAGCTGATTCTTGATTCAGTTGTAATAAAGATATTCATTTATTAATTTATACGCTTTTATTCGTGACATGTGTTGTGATATCTTGATAATCTGTTGTATATATGTGTGACTTGATCCTGGCGCATATATGATTGCTCGATTTATGTTCTTATAAATCGGGTGTGACACGTGGGCACGTGGAGGCGCCGGACCTATATGAGCACGGGAGGGGGGAAGGTCTGGAGACTATGACCCTAGCTATCAGGCCCGGGCCGTACGCCCCATCACCCAGAGGACAAGGGTGAGGTCACGAATAACCTTGCGCCCATCTGGTTGGACACCCTATCGGATGACTTACTGACGGACGAGGCCGCCGGAAATGCAGATCTGCTCGAAGCGGACCACCACGACCTTCTGGTCGTTGAGCAGCTCCTTGACGATGATTGAGGAAAGGCGGCCGAGCATGTGGTGGCGCGTGTCCACCATGATGCGCTTGGCGCACACGCCGGAGCCGGACACCATCCCAGGAGGTACCCCTATCCGTATGTACCGACAGAGGCCCCCAGGCCCACCTCGGGTGAGGAACGAACCCGCAGATGGGGCCATATCCTAGTGTTGCACTGGGTGGATGGCTTGCACCCGTAGTGAAGGGGCAGGAAAGTCCTTTCCCCCTCGGCGGGATCCTGGAGGGGCCTGTCCTCCATTCGCGCGCCAGACGATTCAGGTTCTTGTCTTATTCGAGCCCATCCTGCAGCTCTGGCAGTTCGGATTCTGCCTTTCCCCCCGCCTCCAGCGGCCGCTCCTTTGACTGGCGGGCCTGGGCCCACTGATCATAGAGGGTGAGAGGCGGGGGCCTGGTGTAGGCAACCCTTCGGCTTCTCCTCGATAGCCGTGGAGTTCGAAGAGGTGAGCAGCTTTACTTAAAAGCAGGCGCCACGGAGATCGGCTACCTTTACTCTCTTGCCTTCTCCAGACGCCGTCGCACCCCTTCGTCTCCTTTCACACATTTGCGATCTGCTCTTTGCGCTCGGCATTTCTTCTTCCTCTGCCTCCTTTCGATCTGAGTCCTCGCAAAGCAGCAACCCCCCACCGCTTCCAACGCGAGAGCCAGCTCGACTCGGTGCGCCATCTCCTGGGGTGGACCACGCCTGAGCTCGTCGGGAGGATCCGGGCAGGCTCGGTTCCCCTCAACGACCTGGACACCGGGGAGTTCATCCTCTTCAACTCGTACGCCATCTTCAAGCATTTTTACGCCCTGGTCAGGTTAGGGAGGAGCAAGCGCGAGATCGGCGCCTACTACTTCCAGCTCCAGCAAGGGACGGCCGGCTCCTACATCAGCGCCTTCTCTAGCACCAAGTGGGAGGACTGGCGTGATAGCTGGGTCATCGGCATGACCAACGCCAATGACTGTCTGGAGCTGCCGATGGAAGGACCCCTCAGCGATCGCAGCACCTGGAAGGCCAAGTCATCGCTGCCGGAGGAGCTCGACCCGGTCCTAAGCCGGGTCAAAACTCTGGCGAGGGGCGGCCTGACGTCCATGATGGTGCTGGGCGATTTCCTGAGGCGTCGCATCACTCCCCTACAGCAGCGGTCAAGGATGGCCTCCATGTACACGGGGCCAAATGATTGCTGCAGGATCGCGCGCGGGCCTGGCACAGATTTGACCAGGGCGGAGCTGGAGGCCTCGATCCAGGCGATGACCGGAGAGGCGTACACCCTAGAGTCGCTGATCCTCCCGAGAGGGATCAAGGCCCTGTGCGAGGACCAGGCGATGCGGTCGGCAGTCCTGGCGTCGATGCCGACCCTTGACAAGGGCGGCCTGGCGGTCCGGCAGGTGGGAGGTGACCCCAATCATGGGATCCAGATAACGGCACCTCGCCCGACCGCTAGCAGCGCGCCAACCAAGGTCCCGGTGGGTCCAGCCACGGAGGTCTGGCCCCCGCCGGGAAGGGTAAAGGGAAGGAACCGGAGCCGGAGCGCCGCCACAAGCACAATGTGGGCGCCACCCCGACCCGGAGAGATGACGAGGCGCGGGAAGCGGCCACCGCCCGGAGTAGCCAAGAGGAGGGGTCCAGGTCACGGAAGCTCCAATGCGGCGATGGGTCCCTTGTGGGGGAGCCGGCCCCCAAGCGCCAGAAGACGGCGGAGCTGGAGGGGCAGAGCAGCTCCCAAGCTCCACTACCACTGTTGCAACACCCGCAGATGCAGGGGAGGCTGGAGGAGGCACGGTGGTCTTCTCCGCAGCAACAGATTCCACCGCCGCCGCCAACGACGCAGCGCCCAGCGTCGCCGCCACCACCACCATCGCAGCCAGGGCCGCAAGCCCCGCCCCCGCCGCCAGGGGTGCCCTCGGCGGGAGGGCCCCACCAGAGGACCGGGGAGTCTTCAGTGGGAAAGGAGGAACCCCCGATCACCCGGGGAGATTGGGTGTGGCCTGACTTTGAGTAAGCAGCTTACTCATGCTTTTCTCTGTTCCATTCAATTTCTAGGTCCTAACCCCGTTGGTGTGTGCTAGGGCCCTTTTTCCAGACACGTCCTCCACGCTTGCTGGCGAATCACCGGCCGGGGGATCCGGCCCCCAGCCAACTCCGTCTTCCCCTGCTGGGAAGTTGGCGACAGCACCAGCAAGGCCTCCGTCCCCGCCAGCACCGGTAGGGTCCGGACCCGGAGGTCCGGAGTTCGAGGCTATGCCCCGGGAGGCCGAAGACGCTCCCCAGGAGGAGGCAGCTCGACCTGGCGCGACGGCCGAAGAGCCAGCTACGGCGGTAGCGCCAGGCGCCACGGCGGAGGCCCCTTCTGCAGAGCCAGCTGCAGAGGAGGTTGCAGCGTCGGTGGAGGCACCTACACTGGAGGTCGCAGAGGTCCCTAGCTCCGACCCACAACCCGTGTAGGTGGAGGAACCGGAGGTGGTGTACGGGAGGCGCCTCCTCCCGAAGCCAGTGAAGGTTCCACTCTCCCGCCTCATGGCCAAGGGCCAACGGGCAATGGAGGAGATTGAGGAGGGCCTCCGGCAGGAGTGGGAGGAGCTGGAGGCAGAGCGCCACCGACTCACCAACTGGGAACGCCGCTTGGGGGAGCACATCGAGTCGGTCACCTCCCGCTACGCCGAGGAGCAAGCCCACCTCAAGCAGGAGCGCGACGACTTGCAGGAGTAGATGCGCAGGACCCTCGACCGGGAGGCGGCAGTCGCCCGATGGGAGAAGGCGGCCGCCCAGCGGGAGAGGGTGATGATCGAGCGGGAGCTCGCGATGGAGGAGAGGACGAAGGCCGCTCTCGACCTGACCAACCACGTCAAGGCTACGTTGAAGTTGATCGAAGAGTAGCGCGCCTCCCTCCAGGACCAAGAGGCGGCCGTGGTGAAGGAGAAAGCCAGCCTCGCCGCCCGCCGGGAAGAGCTAGCGACCCGGACCCAGGGGCTCAAGGAGTGGGAGGCAACCCTCCAGAAGAGGGAGATGGCGCTCCAGAAGAGGGAGGTCAAGGTGGAGGAGCTCCTGGCGGAGCGGAGCGTCGGGATCGACTGGGTTGTGAGGTGGGTCGGTGAAGCGAACCCCTCCCTGGATGCCCATGGGCTAAGTCCCATCCAGGTCGCTGAGGCCCCTCCTTCACTTGGCACCGTCCTCCTGGTGCTGGACTCCGCCACTGAGTGTCTACGACACATGGAGTCCGCCGTCCTCTACCGCTTGGAGACCGAGGGTCGAGTGGTTACCCGGGCAACGGTGGAGTACATTCTTACCTACTTTCGGAGCCACGACCCCACCATGCCGCTGACGCCAGTCCTGGTTGGCCCTGTTCGAGCAACGGCGGTGGCCGCACGGGAAGGAGTGCAAGAGGCGGCGGACATCGTGGTGTCCCGCATCGAGCGCCGCCCCAGACGTGCAAAGAGAAGGGATCCCTCCGGACCACCAGAACAATAGGAGTAGCTCCTCTTTTCTTTTTCTTCTTTTTTTTATGTAATGTAATGTAATGCTATGTACATTATAAGTAATATATTTGCTTTGCAAAAAATGAGACTTAGCCGTTTTATGCATCTGTTTCGCGAGAAAACTTAGTTGTTTTTCCGATTGCCGATTCTATCATGTGCTCTCAGACGTGCCGAGGTCCCTTGGCCCCCTAGAAGGTAGTCGCGATGGATTGGGACTAGCTACCATTAAACCGAGGTCCTACACATGACTTAGAATCAACGCTTAGCAATCGTCCCCACGGGGTCCCGGACTTCGCCAGTGAGGGTCCATTGAGTTGCATAGCGGATCTGAGCACATGGACCTAGGTTCAAGGACTGAAGGGGTCCCGATCTCCGGGTTCGTGGTTCGAGGTACTACGGTGCTTATCCTAGGGGGGCAGGGCGTGTAGGCTTAGGGTACGGAACCAGGCTAAGCGGCTACACAACTCTGGACCCTAGCAAAGGATAAGCACGTTTCCCTGAAGCCAGTTCCTAGAAAGCCGGTCCCTTCCCTCCTGTGAAGCAGAGGTCCTGGGGCAGAGATGCAACATAGCAACTCAAAGTAGGCCTCGGGCACGCCATGGGAATAAGGGACCACGTGGGGGTTAGCGGAGCAAGAAACAAGGGAAAAACAGAATTGCGTAAACCTTTAAAGACACGCTGAGAATAAATTCTTCCTTAATAAACTGGTACAGACAGAGTGTGCGATGTACGCCAGGGGCCGGGTTTACGAGGACGGACCTCCACCGCCCTGGTCCGCACAGGGATGCTACCAATTACAAAGGAAAGAATTTTCTCTCAGCTAGGCCCTTAAGGGTAGAACTTACGGAGGTACTCAATATTCCACGAGTTGGGTAGCTACATGTCTTCCTCCGTAGCTAGGCGAATAGATCCGGGTCGGCACACCTTTGTTACCTTGAAGGGACCCTCCCAGCTGGGAGAGAGTTTGTGTAGCCCTTCTCGGTTCAGGATTCGGATTAGGACTAGGTCCCCGACCCGGAGCTCCCTACTATGCACAAACCGTTGATGGTAACGCCAGAGCGCTTGGTTGTACCATGCATTTCGGACTGCTACTCGCCATCTTCGCTCGTCAACGAGGTCTACATCTTGGTGATGCTGCCGTTCCTGCAAGTCCTCATCGAAAGCTTGGACTCGTAGCGAGCCCATGGTGATCTCCGGGGGAAGGCACGCTTCGGCCCCGTAGACCAGGAAGAAAGGGGTCTCCCCAGTCGCCCGGCTGGGTGTGGTCCAGTTCCCCCACAGTACACTCGGAAGCTGGTCAACCCATTTTGCACCATGTTTCTCAAGATCGCTGTAGGTTCGGATCTTGAGCCCTCTGAGGATCTCAGCATTAGCCCTCTCGACTTGGCCATTGCTCCTAGGATGCGCCACGGAGATGAAACAGAGCTAGATACCAATATCTTCGCAGTACTCTTGGAAGTCTTGGCTCGTGAACTGAGTCCTATTGTTAGTGATGATCCGGTTCGGGACCCCGAACCGACACACAATTGACTTGAGAAAGGTAGTTGCTGACGCCTTAGTAATGTTGACCACTGGGGTTGCTTCCGGCCACTTGGTGAACTTGTCGATGGCGACGTAAAGGTACCGGTACCCGCCGGCGGCCCTAGGAAAAGGTCCCAAGATATCCAACCCCCATACAGCGAAAGGCCAAGAGGGTGGAATCATTTGCAGTGCCTGAGCTAGAGTGTGTATCTGCTTTGCATGGAACTGGCATGCCTTGCAGGACCTTACCAGCTCAGCTACATCCTGGAGCGCTGTCGGCTAGTAAAAGCCATGCTGGAAGGCCTTACCGACCAGCGTGCAGGATGAAGAATGACTTCCGCACTCGCCTCCATGGATCTCTACGAGCAAGTCGCAGCCCTTTTCCCGGGTGATGCATCGCATGAGGATGCCGTTGGCACCACGGCGATAGAGATCCCCTTCTACCACCGTGTATCGTTTAGCCAACCGTACTATACACTCAGCAGATGCCTGGTCTTCAGGAAGGAAATTATCCTTCAGGTAGTCCCGGACCTTGGAGATCCATGCATCGAGACCTTCCTAAGAAACTGGGCGTGGCTCCCCGAGGTCTTCAGGACCCTCAAGGGTGCACACAACCCTCGGCGGGCTCCACGGATGGAGTGCCGCCGGGACCGCTAGCTTCGATGTGCTAGTCCGACCCCATTCGCCCAGTTCGGCAGGCTAGGCGGAAGGCTTCAGCAGACGTCTTTGGAAAACGCTCTCTGGCACGGGTGCCTGAGTCATGCCTTCTCGGAGAGTGCATCAGCCGCTGAGTTGCCTTCACGTGGAATGTGTTGCAGTTCCAGCACATCGAAGTCCTTCTCCAGCTTCCTCACGTGGATGAGGTATGCTGCGAGTTGGGGATTGTTGCAGCAACACTCCCCTCGGACCTGCCTGATGACGAGTTGGGAGTCTCCTTTGACCAGGAGTTCCCGAACCACCAGGGACAGAGCCACCGTGAGTCCAAAGATTAAGGCCTCATACTCCACCATGTTGTTGGTGGCCTCAAAGTTGAGGAGCACCATGTACTTCACTTGCTCACCGTTTGGGTCGATGAGGACCACGCCAGCCCCAGCCTTCTTGCTGCATGTGGACCCGTCAAAGAAGAGTGTCCAGTGGGGTCCGGTGAACACCGGAGCTCTGGCTTCTGGAGGTGGGGGTCCGACCCATGGTCTGGACCCCCTAGGACGCTTTGGTGCTGGTGTCCACTCCGCAACAAAGTCAGTGAGGACCTGGCTCATGATGGCATGACGTGGTTGAAAGTCGAGTTGAAATCCAGCAAGCTCTACTGCCCACTTCGCGATATTGCCCGTGGCGTTGGAATTGTGGAGTATGGCCCTCAAAGGGTAGGAGGTCACCACCACAATCTTGTGGGCCTGGAAATAATGACGGAGCTTCCGGGACACAATGGGTATAGCATAAAGGGGCTTATGCGTCTCAGGATACCTGGCCTTTGCCTCATGAAGGACCTCACTGACGTAGTAGACCGGCTTCTGGACAGTCTTGACTTTACCAGCGAGACCTGGTCCTTCCTCTTGAGCTGGGGACTCGCCGGACCCCAGGCCACCTGATTCTTCCCCGGGTCAGGACCCGGCCGGACCCTCCGAAGCAGGGTCGGTTGTCACACTGGTGGAGGCTGGACCTCCACCTCCTACAGGGGGAACTACGGGGGCCCCCTGCAGGAGCTTCTCGGACCTCTCAGCGACCAGGACCATGCTGATCACTTCAGTCATCGCTGCAAGGTAAAGAAACAGCGTCTCACCTAGGTCCGGTGCTACCAGGACCGGTAGGGAGGTGAGGTACTACTTCATCTCCTGGAAGGCTTGTTCTGCCTCTTCAGTCCATGCGAATGGACTGGACCCCCTCATCAGCTTGAAAAAGGGAAGGGCCATCTCTACCAGCCTCGAGATGAAGCGGCTAAGGGCTGCAAGGGACCCCGTCAACCTCTGCACGTCCTTGAGATGCACAGGGGGTCTCATTGCCTCGATTGCCCGGATCTTATCCGAGTTCGCCTCGATTCCCCGATGTAACACCAGGAACCCGAGGAGCTTTCCTGCCGAAACGTCAAAGATGCATTTCTTGGGGTTAAGCTTTGTAGAGGTCGTGCGTAGCTTGTCGAAGACTTGAGTTAAATTTTCTAGAAGGGAATTCAATTCTCTAGTCTTGACAACGATGTCATCAACATACACCTCTACTATATCTCTAACCAAATCACTCAAAGTGATGTTCATTGCATGAGCAAAGGTGGGTAGAGCATTAAGCAATCCATATGGCATTACTATATAACAATAGAGACCATCCACTATTACAAAAGCAGTATGCTTTCTATCATGTTTAGCCATTTTGATTTGATGAAAACCATAATAGGCATCTATGAAGGACAGCAAGTCACACCCGGAGGTGAAGTCTACAATCTGATCTATTCGCGAAAGTGGATAGGGGTCTTTTGGACATGCCTTATTGAGATTGGTGTAGTCGATGCACATCCGAAGCTTCCCGTTAACCTTTGGGACAATGATCGGATTGGCCAACCACTCTGAGTGGTAGACCTCTTCAATGAAGCCAGCCTGCAGCAGCTTGTGGACCTCTTCACGGATGAAGTTCTGCCGCTTGATGGACTGCTTCTGTGGCTTTTGCCGGACCGGCCTAGCATCAGGGTGGATCTTCAGATGGTGCTCAATCACCTCCCTAGGGATCCCGGGCATCTATGACGGTTCCCAGGCAAACATGTCAACATTTGCCCGGAGGAAGGCGATGAGTGCGCTTTCCTATTTCTCTCCTAGGTTCCCGCCGATGCGGGTGGTCTGGGAGGCCTCCGCTCCGACTTGGATGGTCTTCACGGGAACATCATCCATATTAGATGGACAGACCTTGGGTGCCTTGGTCGGAGCCTTGGCACGTGAGGATGAGGGGTCGGACCCCTCTGCGCCAGCTGCCGGGGCAAGCCCTGCTGCCAGCGCATGGAGCTTCTCAACCGCCATGACGGCAGCGGTCCAGTCGCTCTGCATGGTGAGGACGCCTGCTGGGGACGACATCTTGAGGACCAAGTACCCGTAATAGGCAATAGCCATGATCCGGTACAGAGCCAGTCTGCCTATGATGGCATTGAAGGGGAGGTTAACCTCCGCAACTTTGAACTGCACGTTCTCCGTGCGGAAGTTCACCTCCGTCCCGAATGTGACCGGTAGGGAAATGGCCCCCACCGGGTAAACGGGATTTGGGCCCACTTCGGAGAATGGGCGCGACGGAGCTAGCTTGGACTCCGGGATCTGCAGGTGTTTGAACGCTGCACAGCTGATGACACTGAGGCCAGCGCCTCCGTCGATTAGCACGTGGTGGAGCCGGACGTTGGCAATGGTGGGGGCCGTGACAAGCGGCAGCACGCCAGCGCCCGCTTCACCGCTGGTGGTGCTCTTCCACCGCTGGTGGGGCACCGCCTTTGGCGTCCCCGGCTTCACCGAGAGAACCTCTCGGCGAAGGGTTTTGACATCCCGCCGGGAGACGAGCTCCGAACTGCCGCCGTACATGACGTACAGCCCTTTGCGATGCTCGTTCCCACCATACTCGGAGTCGGACTGGTGGAAGAGACCCTTGAGGTCCTTGTTTGGGGTCTGATACCCCAACTCCCTCTCCATGGCAGCTGCATCAGCATCGGAGGTCTTCTCCTTGCCGGACCGCCGCGGAGGGGAGGAGCCTTCCCTGGAGGCTTGGTCACGCCTCTTGCTAAGGTGCTCCGCAAGCTTTTGGATCTCGCGGCACTCGGTGGTGCTGTGGCGAGCCCCAGGATGAACACGGCACGACCCGGGGTTGGTGTGCTGTTGACGTGGGCACTTGCCACGGGAGTTCCGGCCCTCGGCCGCTGCTGCTGCAGCGACCGGACCCCCAACTCGTGACTTATCGAAGCCACGGTTCTTCTTGTTCATTTTCTTGCCGCTACCAGGGGCAGCAACACTGGGCCCGCTCATCTGAGCGGGTCCTCCTTGAAGGGCAGAGTGCCATGCACGACCCTCTGCAGTCCTGGCGCATTTGTCCGCCAAGGCAAACAAGGTGGTGACGGTCTCCACCTGGTGTGTTGCCAGCTTCTCAAGCATCTTCTCGTCACAGACCCCCTGACGGAAAGCCGTAATAATAGATGCATCGGAGATACATGGAATGGTTCCTCATATCTTGGTGAAGTGGAAGATGAAGACCCGGAGGGTTTCCCCGGGTTGTTGCCTCACGGTGTGGAGGTGGGCCTCCACACCATGCTGCTGGTACGCACTGGCGAAGTTCGCCGTGAACTGTGCGCAGAGCTCTCCCCAGGACTGGATGGATTCCAGAGTGAGGTTCATGAGCCAAGTCCGGGCTGGCCCGGTCAAGGCTACATGAAAGTAACTTGCCATGACGGCTTCGTTACCCCCAGCCGCCATGATGGCGGTGATGTAGACCTGCAGAAATTCTGACGGGTTGGTGGACCCGTTGTACTTTTCTGGCAGGTGTGGCCGAAACTTGGACGGCTAGGCCACCGCACGAAGGTGGTCTGCGAGCGCTGCGCAGCCCACCCCAGACACCAGTGACTGAGCGAGTCCCTGCGGCCTTGCCACGGCCGTGTCGAGCTCGGACTCAAGGTCTCGACCCTCCATGTTGAGTCGGCGGTTGCGCACTCACTCGATGGAGATGCGGGCATCCTCTCCCGCACGTCTGCGGTTGAGCTCTGCCCGGAGATCTTCAGTCCGTGCACTCCTCACCGATGGAGAGTGCACAGAGCCGGATGCTCCACCCTGACGGTGGCGCTGCCTGGACGCAGATCCCCCCGCTGAACCTGGGGAAACCTGTGCCAGGTTGAGGAGGCGGTCGACGTCATCACGCCATTGCCTCTGCGCGTCAGGCGAGGCTGCCTCACCAGGCAGGTTGCAGAGCAACTCCCTGGCTGCCACAAGCGGCCCGTTTGGTGCGGGCTGCGATTGGGCCATGGAGGCTCGCTCCGCAGCGCGCTGTGGTGCAGCACGCGCCGCCACACTGGATAGGGGACGGCACGAGGCGTGTGGCGTGGATGACGCCACTTCCTCGCCCAGCAGAAGGTCGTGATGCCCATTTTCCCGCGCCATTGCGGTCTTGAGCTTCGACCAAGTGCTAACTAAACCTAAGGCCCCCTACCTGGCACGCCAAAATGTCGGAGGAAATCTCCAGCCGGGTGGCGGAATGCACCCGCCTAATCCTAGTTTAGGATGAGTTTGGAGGAGACCTAGGTACGCTTGATCAAAAGGAGCATGAACACGGGAAAGACACGAGGATTTAGAGTGGTTCAGGCCGCCGGAGCGTAATACCCTACGTCCACTTGAGTGTTGTATTGCTTGAAAAAGCTTGTGAAATTATTGGGCCTTGTGAACCTTATGGACTAGTTGACCTTGTGTTCTAACGAGCGCGCTCTCTCTTTTATAGACTAAGGGAGGTGCATACACTGAGCGGGACCCCAACAGGTGGGCCCGGCGACTGGAGCCTGTAATATGAGAGATATGTGATCTTCTTCTCCAGCTCCTTCCTGTTGTAGTCCTCTTGATAGGGAAGTTGATGTGCGTATCTACAGCTAGGATATGGTCATGTGCCGCCTTACCGGCATAGTACCTGCTGTCAGTGTTCGCACAATGGAAGACATGCTGTCACTGTTGGGTCAGTACCCTCTGACAGGCGAAGGAGCTGCGCTGACCCGCCGCGCCGTCGCCTCCGCGCGCACTTTGGCAGCGCACGCCTCAGCTCTCCTACAGCAGACCATCATTACTCACGCGCGCGGCACTGTGATGTGACTACACGCCGCTCGCCCGCGTGCAGAGCACAGTGGCGCGCCGCCTTGGAAACAGGCGGGCTTACCGTGGTATCAGCACACCTGCCCAGTGTGTCACAGGGCAGGCCATGCCCTGTCTTGGGCACGCGCAGCCCACCTACCCTCATTTAATGCGGTAGCTGGGCTGGCGTCCCACGGGAGGCCTTCTGCCACGGGCGCGTGGCAGGGATGGCCCCGTTGTGGTCTCCTTGGCAGCACGTGGCGGCACCGGACCCCTTCCCGAGGGAAAGGGAGGTCCGGGCCCCCGAGACCAGTCCCGGTGGACAAGCCCATAGGGGTCTGGCTTCCACACGTGGCGGCGCCGGACCCCCTGGGGGGTCCGGGCCTGTGGAGGCCATTCCCGAGCACCCTGTCCTCGTGGGCACGTGGAGGCGCCGGACCTATATGAGCACGGGGGGAAGGTCCGGAGACTATGACCCCAGCTGTCAGGCCCGGGCCATACGCCCCGTCACCCAGAGGACAAGGGCGAGATCACGGATAACCTTGCGCCCATCTGGTTGGACACCCTGTCGGATGACTTACTGACGGACGAGGCCGCCGGAAACGCAGATCTGCTCGGAGCGGACCACCACGACCTTCTGGTCGTTGAGCAGCTCCTTGGCGATGATGGAGGAAAGGCGGCCGAGCATGTGGTGGCGCGTGTCCACCACGATGCGCTTGGCGCACACGCCGGAGCTGGACACCATCGCAGGAGGTACCCCTGCCCGTATGTACGACACATTCTTAGAGTCAATATTTTCCTAAGGAAACTTTATGTAATTTGACCACATTCTTAGAGTCAATATTCTCCTAAGGAAACATGTCGACATTCTTTTCTTCATTCTTAAGAGTCAATATTTTACTAAGGAAACTTTATGTAATTTGACCACATTCTTAGAGTCAGTATTTTCCTAAGGAAACATGTCGACATTCTTTTCTTTGAGTCCATACCAGCTCATACTGCATTTATTTTTTGAGTTTACAAGGTGCGTTGTCATTATCAAAATGATTTTGATTTTTTTAACACACAAACGCTGTGTGTCAAAAAATTTATAGACGTGCAATAAAGCACATTGTTGAAACAAAAGCTGTCAGTGACCAAATTTAAAATTTGATCATGGTACATGATTATAATTTACAAACGAAATGATGACTAATCTACCAAAAAATTAAAAATTAGAAATGTTCTCACCAACAATAATGACAACTTTTCCCTCAAGGAAGGTACTGTGTGCCCCAAAAGGCCAAAATACATAAAGAAATCCATAGATGCTTCCTATAATTGAAGCGAGGGACACACATTTTTAGTGCAAGGACTAGCTCAAAAATAGCATCTTGTTGCCTCTGCAACTCCATTCCAGCTGAATGTTGTGTTCAAAGTCCGCTTTCAAGCTGAATCAAATGCGATGGTAGAAATAAGTTAAAAACCCTACTTGGATCTCCTACGGATGACCTTTGATCATTAGTGCAAGAGTTAGTACATGATACAGCCATGCCATGTCTATTTTTTCAAGAACGTGGATCGCACGTATTTCATTAGGAAGAGGAAGAAATCGGTAAATTCGTAAAGACATGATTAACCAAAGTTGACTATCATTGGGTAGAGCAAGCATCGACCCTACTAAACCTAGAACTACTGAAGCTACAAGAAAGGGACGACGATTTTTGAGTCTCGGACTCGCTTGGTCCGGCTTCATCCCTTGCCAAAGCGTCGTGGCACTCTGAACCAAACCTCCCTGCTGAAAGTGCATCCCCTGAGCAGATGATCCAGAGACTCGGCCTCTTGTGCAAGCAGAGGGTGCAGTTTCCATGATTCCTCAGTCCATGCCACTGCAGACGCTATGAAGTCTCCATGCCATGTCAGATGTCTCCCAATGTTCATGCCTTTAGGCTGGGTGCCATTTATGGTTTGTTCATTGCATCTCATGCTAGTTTTGTGATGCCAAAACATTGCACACTGCACACTCACATGAAGACTTGATGCCATGAAGGCCATGATAATTGATATACTACTGAGGCAACATTGTGGCTGGCCATTTGGATCTGCAGATATCTACACGACACCACGGGTTTACTATACTGATGTGCCGACCGTATGGCACAGGACCCATTTAGTAATGAAGTTGACAAGGGCGGGTGAACTGGGCCCACTTTTCAGTGCCTTGCCTTCTTATGTGTCTGCATATCTATATTAACATGGGAAAACAACCTCGCACACACATAAGAAGTGCATATTTGGATGGCTATATCTTCTCATTTAAAATGCAACCTATTTCCTCTTATGTTTGAGTTTGTAAATCGATGGCACCACTAGGCTGGATGAACCGTTTAGACAAAGGAAGTGTTGCCTTTTAATGTCAGATTTTTTGCTTCCTAGGCAAATTGAGGAAAAAGATGAGGGCCGAATTATCTTTATCTTCTTGAGATCAACATTAGGTTGTGCTTGACCTTGAGGATAAACAGAAGGTAAAATTTGAGCAAGGCACCAACCACATGTCAATATCTTCCGGAACCACAGTCAGATTATGCATCTCTGAGCATGGATTTGAAACAATTCGTCCCCTCTGTAACTCAAGATGTCGTGCTGGGCCAGATCCATTCAGCCCAAACAGGTAGCTAGCGCACCAACCATGAAACAGTGGATGTTTAACCTGCACGCTACAAATGACACAGTGCCCCCATGTAATTTATAGCTTTTTCCTTCTTTAGCAAAGATCAACTGTAGTATGTGTTTTTTAGTTCAATATTTTAAAATAGTGGCCGTGTGACCACTTTGATATTAAATTAATTTACTCCACTTTGATCATAATTTTATTTTATTTTTAGTGCAGCGTCTACCACAGTGGCTTGCCATTTGGGTCCACCTGTGTTGCCCAAACAACCATACATAACAGTGACCACCTCATTCCAAGATCATCCAAATAAGAGCTTTAACTTCCTGCAACCAAAACCAAATGGTCATGCTAACAAATGAGCAAGGTCTCCATCATATGCATGTTAGTATAATCTCTTTTGTCAACTTAGTGTTAGTTGAGGTGCTAAATTACTTCCTACAATATATTTAAAGATGACCATAACGACTCCGAGATATAAAAACATTCCTTAATTTACACAGTCCACAAAAGGGCGGCGGCACCAAATTAAAGGAACTTTCCTCGTCGTTCTACCACCAAGTAGCAACCAGCACATGTGGCGACCAAAGTAACAAAAAACTAACCTCGCAGCACAATAGAACTTTCAAATCAGCTTCTGATGAAAGAGATGTTGAGGACTTGATTTCTGCCAAATGCACAAAGAGATAGACCAATCACCATACAGCATTATTTGAATGCATAATGATGTTTCCTTTATCTAAAGGAAGACTTCATAAAATTGATCATGCTCTTAATGTCTTTATTTTCTTCTTTGAATACATCACCACATACTTTCAGTACATACTTCCTTTTAGAAAGAATCTTCTTTATATAAAATTTGGATTTTTTTATTGAAAAGGGCGATGGTTAATCTACTGACCCAGAAATTGCTTCATCCACACTTTACCCTCACCGAAAGTGTGCCCAATAATGCATAAAGAATTCGAGAGATTCTTCCAAGCAATGCAGTCAGGGACAACGTGTCAGTATAAGCCTCGATCCAACACAGCATCCTGTTGCCAGGCAACATGCATCTAGGGAGGCCATTATTCTGCAATCACGAAGTCAAGGCCTTGGAACAAGTGGCAAAAACATATCATAGGTCCTGCAGGTACACTACTGATTTACTCGTATGTGGCAAGTAGACAGCATATGGCACCAAGCCTGGCAAAAGTACAATCCTTGCATCTTTTTTTTGTGGCAGCTTAATTTAAATATAAACATGAAACTCAGATATCGTTTTATACTTTGTGTTCTGTTGATCTGCTCATCTTTTAGGGCACGGTACTAGAGACGGATCCAGGGTTAAAATTAAGGTCATCTTGCAAAGTTATTAGACAAACTGAAGTTGTAAGTTGGGACCGTGCAATCGAGATATTGTCACTATGTCATGTGTAGTAATCAGATGGCCCTACAAGGATTTCGGACCGACAACCTTGATGATCAAATCCGTTTAAGAGTTATTAGTACATGATGTAGCCATGCCATGTTTGCTGCCTTCTCGTTTTCATGTTATTAAGCTGTGTGCCATTTATGATGGTTCACTGCATCTCATGCAAGGTTTGTGGTGCCAAAATTTTGCACTGCACACTCACAGGCTGACATGATCGATACACTGTGGAGGACCATTCGGATATCTACGGGACACCGCGAGTTTGCACTGATGTGCCAGACCGTAGGGCAGAGGACCCCAAGCAGTGATGAATTCGACAAGGGGCAAGTGAACCTCGGCCTACGCGGCTCCACTGTCTTTATTGCTCTCTCTGCTCATAAATACAAGGCGCGTTTCATTTTAAAAATGCCAAAGTTTGACTGACATTTAATCAGACTAAAATATGTGGACGGTATGAAAATTGTACAGCTGTATTCAAATTTCGAAGTACTTTCAAGGTTTCACAATTTTGAACGTATCTTATCCAAAATGTCACATTTGTGACTAGAGGGTGTGCACTGCCTTGGTCTGGTACGGTTGTGCATTGATAAAGAAAGAAAACAACAAAGTATGGTCTTGTTCAAAGAGTGAGAATGTTTTGCACTATCAAATTATTTCCTATGATAATAATATGGTGAAAACAGAGCAAAAAAGGGACAACTTCCTTAATTTAGTGCAAAAAAAATGGTTTGCAAGCATTTTAAGCCTTGAACTTGTACATTTTAATTTAGCATTGTTCTGAAATATCCAGAGATACTAGTCAACAATGCAGATTTGCATGTGCACAGCATGACCAATCCAACATTATGCCACAATTGACATGACGAGCGCGTCATCATCAAATGGAGAACTGCACATATGGTACTATCCTTGGACATGTGGCCGATCTGCGTGTTAGTTTTTGACCTTTCAGCCCAGGTGCATTTGTAGATTAGTTAGGCTTTTGACCTTTTAACTGTCGGTTTGATTACTAAGTTGTGTAGTTTGGAGAGATTCTATATATGGTTGCAAGACATATATTATAGGGCATGCATCTCTTAAAGTTAAGCTGCCATGTCTCATCTAAGTAAGCCAAACAATTAATTGTTATGTTCAATCATTGTTTGTTTACTTGTACAATAACCTCACATGATCAACCATAGCCTTGAAAAAGCACCAACTAGCAATCACCGGGGATCAAGGTTATATCAGCTCCTATACTTTCTTAAACGAATGCACTAGGCTGGATGAACAGAGTAGAGAAGACAAAGGAAGTGTCTTTTTTCCTTCTCATATTTTCCTCCCTAAATCTTTTTTTTTAAGATGAGACCTGAATTACTTTCTGAGATCCATCACATGTGGTTGACCTGGTGAATAAAATATGATAATACTTTCGAAAAGAACAGACATCAACATCTTCGGAAAATAGGCCTGTGAGATTCTACCTGGCTCTTCATGAATCTGAAACCATATATTCTTATGGGGTTAATAGGCCGGGGTGTTCAGATGCCTTCTTTTAGTAGTAGGTTTATTTTCGGTGTATTGCATTTTTTTATTTCACAGTTTGATTGCCAAAATTTAAAGTAAACCCTGCATACCGAACCGCAGCTCAGTGTTTAGTACTTTGGTGTCAGCGCATGATAACAGAGTTAAATACGAACATGCACACACAATAAACAAACATTTATAAAAACATTCTATGTAGTCATACTTTCTCTGTTCTTTTATTTGATGTTTTGGACCATAAAAGGAACACAAGAGATCTATGCATTAAACTCACATGTTACTGATCGATGTGTTTGGCATCTCAACATACCTCGCAATGTATTGTTGGGCCATTGAGATAAAATTGATAACTACAGCATTCATTACAATATAAAACCATGCATAAGGTTTAAGAGATAAATTCAGAGAAAATAAATTTTCCTTATTTTGAAGCAATATTCAAGAAATGAGAGTTTTTTCGAACTCCGAGATGAAATTAATTATCGTAAAGCCTCATTTCTCCGGTGTGAAAAACCTTTATGATTTATGCGTGCAACCAATGTAAAGCTTGAACAAATACATACTGGTTTAGCCATGTGTCTAAAATGTTCAGATATATGATAATTTAGCAAACTATGTTGATGAAGCAAAGTGGCCATTATTTGACCAAACATGCTACAAAATGACATGACAACTACATCATCAAGTGGAGTTATCGCACACGACACCATCCTTTGAACATATGGTTGATGATCTTGTTGTGTACCTCCCTGTACCTTGATATGTATTTAATTGAACCATCTATTTAAGCTATGTGAACAATATAAAAATTAGTATTCTTATATCTTCCCTTGTACATGACACATAATATGGGTAGTATTTTTATATAAACAATAATATAAATAATATATTAATAATGATAGATATAGTAATTTAGAATTTTATATTGGTGCACTTAAGATTTTGTTATAATTATATAACTTAGATTCAGATTTAGGAGTTACTTTAACTTTTAATAATGACATAATTAGATAATTTATATACAAATTTAGGGGGTTATTTGATATTATTTTTATAATGGCATATGTGGGTAATTTGCATGAAGATTAAGGGGTTACTTTAGATTATTTTTTATAATGGTAAAGGTGGGTAATTTAGATATACATTTAGGGGTTACTTTAGCCTATTTTGATAATGTCAGAGGTGAGTAATTTATTAGAAAAATAACAAATCCAATGCCTATTTTGATTAGAGTTGTCGGATTGATTGCGGATGTTTCTACTTTCTAGAAGAATTTCTATAATTTCTCTATTTTTTTAAGTATCCATTTAGAATTCTGGGTGGCTTCATGTGGAGGCTTCAAAAGAAGTCTCCAATTAGCAATAGTAAGATGCTTGTGGGAGGGCATCACTAATACTTGTTGACATGTCTCATCTAAAATATTAATCAAACCTAGTTGTTACCGTCTAGCTCATAACTTAAATAAGATGCCTATCCAATTATAATATATAAGAAAAATAATCAAGGATTTGATGTACCAACAACTCACTTGATCAATTCATAGCTTTCAAAATGAGATCCACCATTCAGGGGCTCAAGGTCTGTCCCAGACAACTAAGCTAGATGAACAGAACACAGCAGACAAATAAACTGTGCCTTTTTCTGTCAGATTTTCCTTATTATCCGCAAGAAATAGGGAAAAGATGATGACTTAAAACTGTGCTCATTATTTAAAGAAACGTTCAAAACATGATAGCTTTCTTTGATCTCCTAGATTAAATGAATTGTTTAGGTTATACCAGCCAATTAAAGGTGCCCTAAAAGGGACAACAGCGTTAGAGCATCTCTAACAAATTACTCATCCCTCTCCCCATTACTAAAAAATCGATATTTTGGTGACCGGTGCTCCAGCAGATTACCAATCCAACCTCCATCACCTAAAAATTTCTGATAATCACCAAAAACACATCTCTCTCTCACCTAAATAAAGGGAATCTATCCTTCTACCCTATTGTTGGTGATTGGATTTTAATAGTCAGCTGCAGCAACCATTACTAAAAATAAAAAATAATTATTGGTAATGGAGAGAGCGTGTTTTGAGTATGAGATATGAGTAATCTGTTAGAGATACTCTATATTCTGTGCTCAAAACTCTACACGGAGAGTGGGCAGAGCTAGCATAACGGAAGGTGTTCCTCATATGGAATGGCACACTTGAGAAGTGATTTGCAAGTTTTAAGCCTGGATTATATAGTCAACGATACAGAGTCTGCATGTTCATAGCATGACCATTTGACGACAAGACATGCTACTACAGTTAACATGACAAGTGCATTATCAAGTGGGGATACTGCAGATGACACGATCCGCCTTTATGTTGTAGGCATGCTAGTTCAGCTTAGATGAATTAGAATTTTTTGTTTTTAACCCCCTTTCTAATAATGTTTTTAAAATAACCTGGCTGGACCAAGTTCGATGTGTGATCAGGTCAGGCCAGAGAGAGGGGGAGAGATAGAAGCTTTGGGTGGCAAGGACGCACCATGCTAAGCTGTTGTGCTGGCATATTTAGCGTGAGAAACTCCCGGCACATCTAAAAGGGTTAGAAGTAAAATTTTCATCTAGGCAGATTATTTTTATAAATATTATTAAAAGGGGAGACTTGATGAATTAGTAAGATGCATAGGCTTTATTTTGACATTTTAACTGTTGGTTGGTTAGCACGTAGTTCGACTTAGTATCATTTGGGCAGATTCTACACATGCTTGTGGGACATATTTGGGGATATCCTAATATTAGGCTGGCAGGAAACCTATTGAACTTGATAGTTATTGTTCAACACACTATTGAGAGGAGATGCCTATGTATAAATACAACTACAAGTAAACAAACAAGGGTTTCGCATGCTAACCTTAGATCCACCATTTCAGTGGCTCAAGGTTTGTCTCAGCCAATAGGTTAGATTGTTGGACAGAGCAGAGCAGACAAACAAAGTGTGCCTTTTCCTGTCAGGTTTTCCTCTCCTTCCAAGAAAAAATTGGGGAAAAGATGAGGACCGAATGTTACATTTTCTTGAGATCCACCACATGTGGTTGACCTTGTGGAGAAACATATGATGGAATTTGAGCAAAACAGCAGCCATCAACATCTTCCGAAGAGACCAGTGAGATTCCGCCTGTCTGTGGATGGATCTGGCATGGGCTAGTCACCTCAACATGCAGAGGAGAAGGTCCACCTGCAGCTGTTGACTTGAGCACTTCCACAACTACTCGATCACAATAAATCCTATGTGCTCTAAGAAAAGGGAAAGAAGCATGTGATGTTGGTGACAACAAAAAGATGTGCATAACCACAACTAATATATGTAGACATGCAAAAGAGAAATAAGCATGTTCGTGTACAAATGCAATGACAAGTCGAAAAGATTGGATCATCACATTATTGAACTTTTGACTAAACTAGCGAATCATCCTTCTTTTAACTTTTTTTCATATATATACATATACATATATTGACGATGAAACTACAAAATAAAATGTTACAAACATAATATATATATGGGGCATATAAAAGTAGTAGTATTTCACAAGAAAATGAAGAAAAACTAACACAGACATGAGATCTTGGTCGCCATTCTTGTTTAGTACCACAAAATGTATATGAAGTGATTAAGAAGCATAGTGTAGTTCATTCAATTAAGATTCAAGCACACGGTAGATGACGACGAAGCACGGCAGGATGGCCCTGGGGTTGGCCACGAAGAGCTCCTCGAGGTTGCCGTACACGCTGCTGCTGGCGGCATCCTCTCCGGCCACCGAGTCGAACGGGCCCTCCTCCCCGGCCGCGGACGTGCAGGCGTCGCCGTCGCGGCGGACGCGGCCGGCGATGACGCGGCACACCAGCATGGCGCGGCAGCCACCGTTGTCATCAGCGTTCGCTGCCTGCGCCGACGACATCGCCGATGAGCCGCAGTCGTGCGCGCGGCCGCTGCTGGCCGTGGTGCGCACGCCGAGCGGGTGCGCGCCCACCCACGGCGCGAACCCGTGCCGGATGGCCGTGCACACGCCGCAGCACGTGGCGGCGGTGGAAGGACCTGCCGCCGAGGAGGAGGACGACGACGCTGCCGTGTCAGCCGTGTTACTCCTGCTGGACGAGTCGGCGGCGGCGCCGGCGCAGAGGGACGTGGCGCCGCTGAGCCCGAGCGCGCACGCGAGCGGCGCGGAGTGGAACCTGAGCAGCTCGTTGCCGTCGGCGGCTGCCCGGGCCGCCGTGGCTCGGCAGCGGGAGCGCACGGCGTCGCGGTAGGCCTCGAACCTGGCGACGGTGCGCGGCGCGTTGTGCACCTTGAGGATGCGGTCGATGTGGCAGATGGGGCGGTCCCGCTTCTGCCAGCTGGACTTGAAGATGATCTCCACGATGTTGCGGCCGGAGTCCTCGGGTCCAAGCTCCGACACTGCGAGCGATAGATCATGGCCGGCCGGCAGCATTGATTAGCCCGGAGAAGACGCGATTAACCAAAAGCAACAAGGCATGTGACGGCCATTAACTCTTCTAGCTAGCAAGCTAGCTTTGGTAATCTGTCTGTCTACCTTTGACAGTGGACAGAGTGCAATGAATGTTCTGAAATCTATGCAGGTACGGCGGTACCGGTGCCATCTTTGAAATGAACAGGTGAGGAATGGCAATGGCATGGCATTCATGTCATTCAGGCAAATGGCTTCAACTGTCCTGTGACTCAGGACACCTTTCTTGACCTAAAGCATCTCAAAAGCATGTACAGGCACGGTACACACACATGCATGCAATTGCAATGGAACTCGTTATTCTCTCTACTTTTTCATGCATGCCATGCCATCTTTTTTTTTGTTTTGTTTATTTATTTTATTGTACATCATCATGAACTTTGTCATGTTGACGAGTTAGCAATCATCTTAGTTGTTTCAGACTAAGCAAGCAAGAAGTTCTGAATCAATATGTGTCCCTTTGAATTATTCCAGCTTTATGCAGCCTACAGGAGTGATCTACACCAACCATTACAAGTCCAGTTGGGATGATGGATACTATGTCACCTACTGTACCACAAGCTGTTCATGTCCAGTACTATATGCTGTTAGTCATGTGGAGCCTCTTTATCTTTCATGTGACTGTTGTTAACTCAAAGGCACCACCATATGCATGCTTATTGATTAATGCAGTGAGAGCCTCAGCTCATCTCTGCTGCAGCTGCTACATAGTGCAAGCAACTGGGTTTGTGCTGGATCATGGCCCATAGATTTGTTTGTGTGATCCGGTTACATAAACAAGTATTGATGCTTTTTTGGAGAATGCAGTGCTTGTTGCTTGCTTGTAAACCACAAAAGACAAAGGAAAAGATGAAAAAAGGGAGCGGGGGGGGGGGGGGGGGGGGGGGGGGGGGGGGGGGGGGGGGGGGGGGGGGGGGGGGGTTAACTTTGATGGGCAGCATCTTTCCTGCCCTTTCTGTTTGTCTCCTCTCATCTGGCTTGCCTCCACTAACATCACATGCATCGATACATGTGCCAAGAGATTATACTACTCTTGTAAAAGACTAATTCGACTAGTATATTCGTTGTGGAGTAGTAATTGAATTTTTTTTATATAATAGTGGATGTAGTAATTTGGTAGAACCACTTGATCATGATTAACAAATCACATTGACCAGACACCGACGCTAGCTGTCCCACAGATCTATAGCCTTCACCACGAACACCATTAATGTTAGCTTCACCTGGCTTGACCTAAAGCTTGTTATATTTCACCATCTTTTTTCTAGAAAAAGTTAATATAAGTCTACTTTCTGTTAAATTTCTTACAAACTAGTATTACTATGGATTCATCCCACACACACAAAAACAAAAAAGATAGAGTTCACAGAAATCAATGACAAATTCAGGGAAATCTAATTTATCCCCCCCCCCCCCCCCCCTACGATGTTGATGAACGGGAAGGAAGTGAGCTAGAGAGTGGAGAGCAGTTAAGAAGGTACCTGCATGGCGAATGGCCTGGTGGTGCTCCAAGCTGTCGGCCTTGGTGAACACCTCGCCGCACTGCGGGCAGGCGCACAGCTCCCTCGGCCTCGGGTACCGCCTGATTAATTAATCATTTGTTAACAGATTAATCACGGTTAGCTAGGCGCAATCACCACATCATAATTGCCTTAATCATCTTGATTATCAGCGAAGCTTAAGAAATCACAAGCTTGATGAGCTGACCTCGACATGGGCTCGACGTTGATGGCGCGGCACTCGTAGCAGCCGGAGAGGCCGCGCAGGGAGGAGTGGTGGCCGGCGCCGGCAGCGGAGGACGAGGACGAGCCAGCGCGGTGCGCGCGGCGGCGGTTCAGCGGAGCGGTGTCGCGGTCGGCGGACGCGGACGCGGACGCGGCGGCGGACGACGCGGCGGAGGAGGCGGCGTCGACCACGTCGCGCATGGCGCAGAGCGAGGCGCCGCAGGCACCCGCGCCGCTGCCGCGGAGCCGCGCCAGCGCCGAGGGCGCCGCCGGGTCATGCACGCGCGCCGCCGCCGTCGCGCTCCGGCAGCTCAGCAGGCTCTTCACCTGCTCCCATGACGACGAGGACGAGGAGGAGGAGGACGTCGCCGCAGCCTTCTTCGTCGACTGGGCTCGGTGCTGCTGGTACTGGGGGCGGTTCTTGGCCGCCGCCGCCGCGGCGACCTTGGGGCTCTTCTTGGATGACGCGGCCACGGCCATGCCGCGCTGGCTTCGTGCGCCTGGCGGGGTTCTTGGCGCCGACGAGAGCGACGGTTGCGGTGATGGCGGTGGCTTCTTCTTGCGCTTGCTACCGTGGTGGTGGTCATGCCGCCGGCTGTCGGAGTGGTCGCCGGCGTCGGCCTTGCTGGCCGTGGAGGAGGGGAGCAGGAGAGTGGCGAGAGCCATGTATGAATGAAACCTTTGCTCTACTAGTGTGTCCTTGCACTCTTACTACTAGCACCTATATATGCTAAATAGCCCTGTTGTATGTATGGTGTGTTGTGTGCTTGGGAATGGAGATGAGAGGAGCAAGAAAGGTGTAGGAAGTTGGACCTGGTAGAGCTAGCTCAAAGTACCCATCAAAAAGTCCAAGGCCCCTGCTTATGGGTAGTTATGACCCATTCTCTCTATCTTTCTCCTCTCTTGGGCGTTGGGATGGAGAGGAGCAACATAGGGAGGGAGTATGCCATATATGAAGTCACAGTGAAAATGGAGGAAAACCTTTAATGCAACCTCCAGGACTCCAGGCCCATGGAGTGGCCTGCTCACTGAGAACCAAGCACTCCCTCCTTTTCTTTACAACAGGGCATCAAAATCTTACCTTGTAAGTCTTGATCAATAAATAATCAAATATATCCATGTATACTGTCTAAAATCTATACCAGATAGCACATATCTTTGAATATAGCATTGATTTTTAACAATTGATTAAAAGGAAAATTTAACGATCAAAGTTTTTTTCCCAAATCCTAGTATGCTCTATGTAAAGAAAAGGCGACAGTACATTTCTCGGCCTGTGCACCAATATTTAGCTCACCGCATAATTGATATAAGTTATGTTCATGCAACAAATAGCTTATGGAAGAAACTGGTAACAGAAGTTGTACCTCTCACTTTGGTCTTTTTTCATGCCTCCTTGTGAATAAGTAGAAAATCCTTCCGTTCAGGAGCACTCAGGTTTTTTTAAAATGCAAAAGACTTTAGCAGGAGTCATACTAAATGGACCTTTCTGGCTAGTCATGCTAGTGGCACGAAAAGCCATGCTAGTGGATGAGCCAATTTGGCTCTCTTAAGAAAGCAAGAAAAATATTGGTCGGGGAAGGTGAGGTAAAGAGAACCGAAACATAACCTTGCTTTCGAATCAACCTCACCATGAAAATTATTTTAATAAGTATAGTACCATATATGCACAATGTCTATTCTGCGAAAATATGCGGTAATACATAATTGCATATCTCACAGAACATGCCTTCCAACTAAAAAACAATGTGCTTCTTCAAAATTGACAATAATGGAGCACAACACAACATAATACACACACACCTGGTATGTGAAATCATACATAAATACATTACACAATTATGTTTTCACCTGGAAGGAGTAGTGATTGAGCATCATCCCCACCTAGACAACCATGGCCCCTACCTCCAAGTGAATGCTGGATCTAATAACAAAACTGGCAAGGCAGGGTTTTAAACCAAGAGAATGGTAGGGCCAACCCCACCATATCCCCACTGCTAAAATCTTTGGGAAAAGAAGTATACACTCATAAATGTCTATGGGAGAATGTTGAGCAATGGTTAAAAATAAAAATGTCCATAGGTTCCCACACCACATAGCCTTGTACCTCAGAACGCAGGGAGTACCACACAAGACGCCATGAGCAGAATTTGCTTTGAGCTAATTATTCGTGGTACATTAGCTGCGCTTGTTTTAAAACCCCATGTGGAAATAAACAGTTGGCGACCATGTAGAACTAAGTCAAGCTCAATTAATATTCGTCATGATGCTGTTATTTTTGCATTAAGAATTGTTATGCAGACGTCTGATCAGAAAAAAAGGTACGGTGTCCTTGAAAAGAGAAAGTGAAAAGCATCTTCAGTGACTTCCATCCCTAACAAAGCTTGTTCATATCCTGTATGTTTCGTTATACGTGTTATAGTAGGTAGTAGGAGACATCATCTTAGCCTCAGAATTAGCCTACAACGGGTTAGGGTTCTCCCTGAAGAAAGAAAGTACTTTCTCTTGTGGAAAAAATTGTTGACAGACTGGTGATTCGTACCTGTTAACTTTTTGAAAGCAGAATTAGTTGGCACCTGTTTGAAGGGAAAACCTACTTGCTTTCATGTTCCATTTTGCAAAAATTTTAATAGCAACTGTATCTTGCATTATATACGATATAACGATATTAGATGTCCATGTCTACATAGCTGATGTTGCTGGACAAGGTCACAAGACCTACCAATCTGTCTCCATGTGGCCTGGCACCATCAATCTTTTCCATCCAAAATTATTGGTAAGAAATGCAAACCACAGTGTCTCCCTGTAGAGAGAGATTACATTAAATAATAATTTGATAACAGGTCAGGACAGGTAGATGAATCTGACATCAACACCATTACAATTTTTTTTATTTGGGAGAGAAGAGACCAAGAAAGAGACAAGGACGAAATGAGAGGGCAGTTAAGCAGCAACTGGAGGCAGGTAAGCTGCTGAGAATAGCAAATCTGTTTAGTACAGAGTTAGCAACTCTCTCGTGCTGTGCTGGAGGAAGCTCAACCAGATCACCTGGAGTTTATCAAAAAAAAGAAACAGAACACCTAATAATATATGTCAATCCTACTGCTAGCTACTCCAGAGTCCAGAGTCCAGAGCACAACAGAACAAGGCAGATGCTGCCATGCATGTCCAAGTCCAACCACTGCCCTGCCTCACTGTCCCACCACTTGCAACAATTTTGGATCAACCAGAGCTCTGACCATGAATAAATTCATCATCATGAAAAAACGTCAATTTCTTGTCTACACTACGCCTAAACGGCTGATTTTGTTTTGCATTTTTCAAAAAAATTCAACCAAAATTTTCTCTGTTTTTTTTTGTACCCACACTATAGGTGAACCAGCATGCAATCAATGTCAAATGTTTGGCCTGGCCACGTGGAGAGATCTGTATTCTCCTTGTGGCCTGGCCTTGTCCAACAACATCAGCACTGAAGACAAGCATGGTCACTCAGTTGAACTACAGTAATCAGCTCCCCTGTGGCTAGTTAAATGTTTGCCTGAAAAGACAACATGGGATTAATGCTGTATTATGTTCATTTTTCAGATCGATCATGTGTTGTCTGAATTTTCGTCACCACCATCATCAGTGAGATACTACGTGGTAGGTATACGGCATCTTCAGGATGAGCTAGCTGCCGGTTCGCATGGCACCATGTTTCACAGCAGACCCCCAACCAAACCTATTATGCAATGCAGGACCATCTCGCCCTGTGTCTGAATACCGCAACAAAGAAGATAAAAAGGGAGGGCGAGAAAAGAGACCAATCGAGATACGATCAGTCTGCTAAACTCTTCTAAAACGTACTTGACATCAAAAGCAAAGACCAGTAATATTATCAATATAATAATTGAATTTGGATTAGACTGTAATCTTTGGATGATGTGTATGTACATACCTACCTGATCGGTTCTGACATGCTTGCAATGCACGCACTGACTTGATCTGCATGCAAATGGCGACGCCACAGATCTGTGCTGTGCAATAACTTGTTGTCGAGGTGTGAGGAGTAAAGGTGTATGATGCAGGTGATCTGATCCACATGTATACGAGTAACTCTCATCTCTGACCAAGCATGGCTACCTGTGAATGCATCCCTTCTCATGGACCACAACACAAGGACGCAGATCCAGCTCCCTCATGGGCTCCATAGACCATCCATTTGCACTTTGATTGCCCTCACCACTTTATTCTCCAAAAAAATGTCATTTTTGTAACATGCGACTCATCGCAGTTAAGTTCAAGTTTAAGCAATCGCAACTTGAAGTGACACGCAAAAGAAACTTAGGTCTTGATCCACTGTCCTCAAGAGCAAAGAACCAGCAAGAGGTCCCCACCAAGATGCTTTCAACTTTGCGATACAAAATGTGACTCAACAGTAGCATCTAATACAAAGGTATTACATTAAAAGCCAACAGTGATAGTACAGACTACAAAGGCGCGTCTCAAATTAAAGGGCATTGTACCACTGCAAGGACGAATTGGTATAAATAGCTTTCAAAATCCAGCAAGAACAATACAGATTTCCTTGTACAATGTACCCTCTAGTTCATACGATTCGCGGGGCTGCGCTCAAGTTCCTGTTTGTTCATATGAGGCTGTCGAGATGCTGCGCTCAAGTTCCTGTTTGTTCATATGAGGCTGTCGAGATGCCACCATCCGTAGCGGGACCAAGCCAGTGGCACAACAGAAGGTGATACATAAATGGCATCTCACGTTCCCATGGGGCCTTTGAAGTCATTTTCCGTGCAAGTAGTGCTACCACCCTCTGGCAAAGATCACGAGTCCTCATCACTGTCATTGCCGAAGACTGAAGAAACTTTTGTAGCCACCTTTGGCTTCTTGCTGGCATTGCCGACTGGAGCCTGTACATGCAAAGAAAATGTGATCAATCTAGCAATTATAGGCATAGGCATTGCAGTAAAAAGGAAAGATTCAATAAGCATTCTCAGAGTGATCAATTATTTCGAGTAACAATGATACAACAGTATTACGAGTTTAATTTAACAATCAAAGAAAAAGGCAAGACAGTGGCATGTAGCTTGCGGACTCATACCCCTGTTCTCTGTTTAGAACAAACCATATTACAGATCAAAACTGCAGTAACACTAACTATTGGAGATTGTAGGAAATGGAAAGCCAATTTTCATGAATTGTAATTCAACAAGAATTTTCAGCAGTGGCCACAAAAATTTGCCAGCTGACACTCAACATCTCAACTATATATGGTTCATGGAATCATCTGTTAGTGATGAAATTTAGTCCTGAAATGCAAACAAAATGGGCAGAAAATCCTCAAGACATCCACCTTGGAAGGAGCCATTTTGGAGAATCCAAACTTCAATGTTCGCCGCTGATCCTGATTGCTAGGGCCTGCAATGTTTTTTGTTGCAACACTCTCTACTGGGGCCTCTGAATTTTCTTGCTTCTGCTGCTGCTGCTGCTGCTGCTGCTTCCTATGAGCATCTGCTCTGAAGGTACATTAAGGAAATTAAATGATCCACCATAGATCCCAAATTCTTAATGCATATCTTAAGAATAACATAGATTAGTATTGAATAAACCATTAAATAGAGTATGAATGGATACAGTTGTGCGATTTTTGCTAGTTCCTTCTCTTCCCGTTGTTGTTCACGTTTCTGCCTGTCATCACGGCTACCACTGCTGCTCTGCATTTCTCTCATTTCTTTAAACCTCTGCACAATAAAGGTATTCAGAATGGTGCAGATAAACATATACTGAAAAAAAAATCCAATACGATGCATTAGGGAAGTCGAAAGAGCATGCAAAATGTATTACCTTCCTATGATTGTGGTCATATGAGCTCAAGTGACTCTCAAATTCATGAGCCAGCTTGTATTGCTTATTGCAGAGGCTGCAGAAGAACACCTTCTGTATCTCCTTGACTTCACTGCGAATTTTGTGCTCACGCTCTGCTATGACCTGGATTGTCATGATTTGCACCAAGCAGGGAAAAGAAACCACCAAATAAAAAGTGTACGGAATGCTCAAGACTCTAATGGTTGACACTAGCCATTCTCACATCATGAAAGCACAGCTACCTACAAGCTATATAACACTTACAACTACATATAGGTTTCCAGCATGTCAGGCATCTACCTAGAAAATGTACTTGAAGAATGTACAGAAATTAGATCAAGTAGTCAGTTGCATACCTCACGCTTCTTTATATGTTCCTCAGTCTCCTCAAGTTCAATATTCAATTTCTTTCTTTGTACATTCTCTTCAGATGTGAAGAAGTCATCTTCCTCTTGCTTCCCAACACCTAATTTTGCGTCTCTGATGTCAGCTCTTATTGGCTCTAGTATACCTGCATCACAACAAAGATAAGTATTCTTAAGGTGTAGAAACACCACCATATTAGTTAGCTGAAAAATACAAGGTGAATCTTTGATGATCAACTGCGCTACTGGTGTAGAAAGTGACAGATATCAAAAGGGATATCTATGCACCAAAACATCTTAAGTGCAAGAATAGTGAAGCAGAACATAAGTAAATGCAAAAGGTATATCAGCATTTATGTCTTTCAAAAGGGACTTTAGTAAGTCGAAAAATAAATTTGGAATCGTGTCAAATGTTCAGATGAATATACTACTCACAGTGCTGCAAATTATGAGTAGTGCTGCAAATTATAAGGCATATGTACAGGTTAAGAAGGCTATTGCTAAAACAAGACAGACAACAAAATGTGCCCACTCTTTCCTACGAAAACTTTGGAAAACAGAGAGGAAATAGCTACTGATAGTGTACTATGGTAGCTGATGAGATAGATTAGGGTGAAGCAATTAAAGGCTAGCGTCGTACTGACATTAGCAAATTGACTGTCATTGATCCTAACCTATGCTCAACAACCAAGGAGATCTAGCATGACAGGCATATGATTGAACGAACATGAGCATGTCGATAGATTCAGTCTAAAACAACTATAAATCGATGACCAGGGAACCTCGTTCAACATGCCACAGCCATGTGAATTTACCGATTCTATATCATTAATAAGCGGAAATGCAACTCCCTCACTGTGGATTTTTCAACTGCGACAGCTACTGAGACGGAGTCATTCATGACATGAACGCATGGGGGGTACAGTTGCGCGGCAAAGAAGGGAGCATAGTATTAGAGGAAGGGGAATACCTTGCTCGTTCTTGCCGAGCCCCTTGCCGGTCTTCCATCCCATCTTCTGGAGCAGCCGGAAGCCGACGTTGGAGGCAGTGAGCTGCGTGTGGACGGAGGCCTGCTCGAGCCCCTCGGTGTCGAGGTTCTCGGTCGGCCGGTGGCTCATCGGCAGGCGGAACTCCTCGAGGTCGCCCTCGTCATCCAGATCCACTTGGTGCCCGCCGCCGCCGCCGCCGCCCTGCTCCTCCTGGGCCGCCTTCCAACGCTGCTTGTTGTTCTCCTGCACACAGCAACGAGTAAGACACGCGGATTCGAAGCCGGAACAAGCAAGCGGCCGCGCGAGAAATCGAGAGGGCCGGAGTGGCCGTGCTGTACTGACCATGTCTGGCCGCGAGCAAGGGAGGGGGAGAGGGGGACGGGGCTGCTACTGGGTTTTCGTGGGGGTCGGGAGAGGGAGCGGAACGCGCGGAGAGCTGCGGCTGGGGCGCCGATCTGGGAGGATGCCGGCCGGCCGGCGGCGGGGGAGCGCCGATGAAGAGGTAGCGACGAGAGGTGGGGTAGGCCGGTAGGGGACGGGAACGAGATTGCGGCAGCCCCAGGGTTTCTGTTGGTGTATGATTGGGCCAATGATTGGACTGGACTGGGCCGGCTAAAGAAGATGGATTGAGCCGGACATTTCAGTCAAATTTTCCACACCTTTCGATCATCGAATACCTGCCGCCCTGGGCTGTTTGTTTGTGTTTAGATAGTCCAAAATTCTAGCCTTCATGCCATATACTTTTCTCAATGGCTCTTGACTTCTCTTCCAGCCCATTTTGTTTTTTTGTTTGTTTTTCTTTTTTTTACTTCGTCTTTGAATTTTATTTAGGGATCATGTTGTGTTTATTTTCATGTCTCCCCTCCCCCTTTCTTTATCATTTCATATTTCGTATACAATTTGATGTTTCATTCTTTCTAATTTTTTTTAAAAAAATTGCAAATCTTTTCTCCTTTCTTTTTGGGTGTGCATTTTACAATGTTCTAGTGTTGTGGCTATAGATATTTTTCTTTAAATTTTCATCATTTATTCTAAACACATGGTGACTCTAATTTGGCCAGAGAGATAGATGAACAATAGCTTCACGCTATCCGCAGGGACGGCTGTTGAATATTCCTCTTTGTTCCTAGCTGTCCTAACCAAACTCATCCTTACATTCCAACACCACTTCTGTTACTCATTCTAAACCACCCTATTTTCTGTTAAGTTAATTTTCGTTACGTCCATTTCGTGTTTCGATTTGATCACTTAGAATTTCATTCAAACAAAATACAGCAAAAAGTTTCCTTGACCAAGTAATCCATGTTCTAGTTAGTCCATCAAACACCGGCGTGCTTGCTATCCTAGTTGGTGTTCTTGAGATTCTCAATTTTTAGTAAACATTGACTAACGAACTGCATCCAAGTTGACAAAGTTAATGAAGTACATGTGAAAATATTTGAAGTACAATGATGCTTCAGATCGATACCACGACCACCATTTTGGCAGCTTCGAGCGGCCCCTGTATAAAAAAAGAGGTCGTCTAGCTTTGGAGAGAATCGATAGACACAATCGTTTCTCGAGAGAACCATATCGATCACAGCACAATGAGCGCAGCGGTGGTGGTGACCAAGTCCTCGCCGGTGCTCGTCGTCCCATCGGAGTCGGAGACGGCGGCGGCTCCGGTGATAGCTGCCGACACAGTCGCCCTCTCCTCGTTCGACCTGTGGATGCTGCCATTTCCGATGAAGCTGCTGCTCGCGTTCGACCGTCCGATCCACGAGCCCGTGGAGACGATCAAGAGGGGCCTGTCGCGGGCGCTGGCTCACTACCGCCCCGCCGCCGGCCGCCTCGACGGCAGGGGCGGCATCGCGTGCACCGGCGAGGGCGTGGCGTTCGTGGGAGCGTCGGCCGGCTGCGCGCTGGACGAGGCCGTGGCCACGCTGCCGCAGATGGACCTCACCGCCCGCTGCCCCGGCGTGCTATGCCACGACGCTGACCCTTTGCTGCTGTTGCAGGTCACGGAGTTCTCCTGCGGCGGGTTCGCCGTCGGCGTCACGTGGAACCACGTCCTGGCAGACGGCGCGGGGATTGGGCAGTTCCTGCAGGCCGTCGGCGAGCTCGCGCGGGGTGTGTCGCCGCCGTCCGTCGTCCCCGTTCGGCGCTGGGACGACTCGGTCCCGGGCCTCCCGTCGTCCATGGTCGCAGCGAAGAAGTCGACGGTCGATGACAACGGAACCCAGTACCTGGTCCGCCATGACATCGCCGTGCCGTTGACCCTGATCGGCCGCATCAAGGCCGAGACCGGCTGCACGTCGTTCGAGGCCGTCGCGGCGGTGATCTGGCGGTGCCGCACCCGCGCGGCCATGTCTCCCGGCGAGACAACCGCGCCGCTCTCCTTCCCGTGCAACGCGCGCGCTCTCGTCGGCGCCACGGCCGGCTACTACGGCAACTGCATCGTCGGGCAGACGGTGCCGGCTACGAGCGGCGCGGTGGCGAGCAGCAGCCTCGCCGACCTTGCCCGCCTCATCAGGCGCGCCAAGGAGAAGGTGCCGGACCTGCTGTCCGGCTCCAGCGACGGCGAGGCCGCAGCACCCGACGGCGGCGCCGAAGTGCAGCAGCTCGAGTGGTACAACGGGCTCGCCGTGGTAAGCTGGCTGAACCTGGGTTTCGAGGCGGCGGACTTCGGCGGCGGCGGCGCGGCGCGCGTGATGTGGCACGAGGAGCGGACGCTGCTGCCGGGCTGCATGGTGTGCCCGCCGTGCCGGGGGGACGCCATGAACGTGTCGTCGCTTTGCGTGAAGCCGGAGCACGCCGACGCCTTCCTCGGGGAGCTCGCGAGGTTGACCACAGCTACGTAGTCGAGCCATGATAAGTCTGCGGTTCAATAAAAGGCAGATAGTTTGGACTTTGGACGGCAGCTACATAGTTGACTGTATTTATTGTTCGACAATTTCAAATTAGCGTGGATGATGTACCCTATGCGACTGAGCTTTAAAATTTTAGTCAACCGAGCGTGGTAACTTTTTCTTTACTGTATTCATCTTTTTTTTTAGAATCGTACTGTATTCATCTGAAACAAGCAACTTTAGCGTGATGTATGAATCTGGCAATAATGTTTAGGTGACCATGAGTTCTTTAACCGTACTAGATCAAGTTCTAAGCTGCGCTAGGCGAAAAAATAAACACCAAGGTGCTTTGACTTTTGAAAGAGAGATTGGAGCGGATGGTAGAAGCAAGGTGTGTTTGATTATTGGACTATAGCCCGGCTATATATGATCTTAACCTGAGCAGCCTAATAAGCAAGCCTTGTGTACGCAACGTACACTTGTTTGGTTTGCCGCATAAGCTAATAAGTCTATACTGAGATCGGGAAACTTATGTTTCACGGGCTGGCTACATGCGATATGGTGACCATGTGTTTGTGTAGAGGTGAAGTTACCCCTTGTTGAATTCTAGAGCTGAGGTTTTTGGCGAGTCCATGTACAAGTGAAAGGCAAACTAAACTTTGTAACAAATGAAAACGATGGAAATTAAGCCAATCTCCAAGCCCACGTCTCTTGAGTTGATCTATGGCAGCTCGCCAATCTCTGAATAATTGTGAACTACTACCATAACACGACCATCGTCCATTCAGGGAACACATCAAATCTGTGCACATTTTTCTCAAAACTTCCAAGTAGCGTTGAAAATTGGTGCCAAATCACATCAACGGGACTAGCACTGAAAATAGAATACCCATCTCAACACACGGAGCAAATGTCCATCCTGATGTAAACAATCTTATTTGGACGACATTGGTAGGACAGATGAACAGAGCAAACGAAGCATATCTGAGTCCTTGAGACAAATGGAGAACGGGAAAAAAAAAACTCTGACTGGACAGCAATCTCGTTTACATCACCAAGAGGCGCCAGTCTCACGAGGGAACGGCCTGCTGTCTACAACTTGCCGCCTGCTCACCCAAGAGCAGAGGACAACGCTTGCCGGCGACGCAGAGCCAGAGGGCGCCACGGGCAGGCAACCAAACACCTAAAACTGCAGAGCATCGTTCCCGGACACTAAGGCCCTGTTTGGGTAGCTGGAGCTTTTCCAAAAAACTAAGGGCCTGTTTGGTTTGGCGCCTACGGCGCCGCGACGTGCCTAAGGTGCGGCGGCCGATTCGGCCACCACACCTGCCGCGCGGAAAGTGTGGCGCGGTGTGGCGCCATAGGCGCCAAACCAAACACGCCTTTAAAGTCTGAGAAGCTCACTTGCTAGTTTGAAAAGCTGCTGGTCCGAGAATCTGGTGGTCTGATAAGCCGGTCTGTTTGGCAACCTAGCTTTTGGATAGCTAGTTGCTGAGCTAAGGAGTGGAAAGTCTGAAATACCCTCTGGTATAATGAATGCATGATTACCTGTGAACTGTAATGACTGATCCGAATAGCATGGTTAATATTATTTTATTGATAGCTTAATATTTTATATTTCATATTAAAATAAGGAATTAAATAGTAAAATTAGTTTATATAATCATACTGTTTGTATTGTTTCATTGAACTTACACAAAAGCACATCCCAAGCATGACTAGCATTTTTGAAGCCATACAAAATACCCACGGGCTACTATTTACATACAAAATAAGTTGTGCACCATCACAACTGTATCTACCCTCTATCTGCCATCAAGGAGTTCGCAATGAAATCACGAAATGCACACATATCGACATCATCTGATGATGAACTATTGTTGTGCACTCCTTCCGATGAAACAACCGGTGGGATGTATTCTTCATCCTCATCACACATTTGAAACAGCTCGTCACTTAAAGCGCTATCACGAATAAAGTTATGAAGTGCTATGCATGCAATGATGATCTTCTTTTGCTTCTCAACCGGGAAACTTGGCATATGTAATAGAACTCGCCATTTCATTTTCAGCACCCCAAAAGAACGTTCAATCACATTTCGAAGAGAGGAATGAGCATAGTTAAAAATCTCTTTGAGACCACTTGACCTTCGGTGTAACACCCTAAGGTAATTTTCTTAAATTTTAATTAATTTATTTTGGCTCAAATGAAGTTTCCAGGGTTTCCTCTAATATATCTCGCATTTAAAGTAATTTTATAACGCAAGTAATTAAAATTTATCATAGGATCAAATTGTTTGTGCATTCATGCCGCAGCATTGTTTTATTTGTGTTGAGTTATAAGTTTGAATTCAAATGGTAATTTGAATTCAATTAGATTTGTTTGAATTAGTTGAGTATAGGAAAGGAGAAGGAAAAGAAAAAGGAAAAGAGAGGAAGAAAAGAAGCCTAGCCCAGCCCAGCATCCCTCCCCATCTCTCCTTTCCCGCGGCCCTCTCTCCCTCTCTTTCTTCCCACGGCCCAAAGCCGCCCGAGGCCAAGCTCCTCCGATCCCTCTTTCCCTTCCCTGCGTGGGCCTCCGCGACTCCCTCAGCCCAACCCGCACGCGCGCCAGCTTCCCCTGGGCCGCTCGCTGCCGCTCGCTCGGCCCAGCCCACCGCGCGGCCCTTACCTCCCCGCTCTCTCCCTCGCGGCCGCTGACAGGGCGACCCCACCCGTCAGGGGCATCCCTTTCCTCGCGACCGAGCCGGACTCGAGCTCGAGTCCGAGCTCGACCGCACCGCCATGTCCGCCTCCGCCTCGGGCCCGCTCGCCAGGACGCCGCGTGGCCGCCCTATAAAGCCCCGCCGCCTCTCTAGGGTTTCCCCTAAGCCGCCGTCGTGCCCCGTTCGCGCAAACCCTAGCCCCGAGCACCGCCGTAGCCGCAAGCTTCGGATCACCGCCGCGCCGGCTCCTCGCCGCCTTCCGCCGTCGCCCAAGCACCGTGGGTTTGCCCCGGTGGGGTAAGGACCCTCTCCCGCCTCCCTTTCCCCTCGGTCTCGCCTCTCCGCAACCGCGCGCGCTCGCCGGCGTCCCCAAGCCGCTCGCCGCCGTCGCTCGGCCGCTACGGCCAGCATTGCCGCCCCCGAACCCCTCAAATCGTTTCCCTGTGTCCTCCTCTCTCTCCCCGACCGGATCTCGTCATCCATCGCCCGCGGAGTCGCTCCATCGCGTGGCGCCGGCGAGCTCTCCGCCGCGCCCGTAGTCCCGCCGCCGCCGGAGCCGCCGGAGCCGCCGGAGTACTCTCAGCCGTTCGATCCGAGTATCTGACCCGCGCCGCACGATTTCAAACCGACGGATCGGATTAGATCCCGATCGGCGTTAGATCTCAGCCGCTCGTTTCAAATCCGGTGGACCGCGTGAGCTTCAACCGTAGATCCTTCCCCAACCGTCCGATCCCGATCCAAGGGCTGAGATTTGCGCGTACCCCTTCGGGTAATAGATCTAATCTCAGCCGCCTGCTTTAGATCCAACGGCCCAGATTAAAGCATACCCCTTCGGCCAGCCGTTTTGCTAAAGAGCCCCTGTTCTTTTGATGTATCAACCCGCCATCCTTTCTGTAGCCTGTAAATATTTACAAATAGGTCCTTTTCCTCCCTTTTAACCCCCTGAGCTTTCCAGTTTTCATACCCGCAGTTCATGCCGCGTGTTTTCACGTGCTAGCCCCTGTGTCTACCCTTTATTTACGATTAGACCCTCGGTTTTTGCCCAGAACCCCCTGGAAGTTCTGTTTTTCTCGCAGATAGGTCCCTGTATCTTGTTTCAAGCGTAGTTTTCGCGTCTTAGCTCCGTTTTAGGTGTTCTTTATATCCACGCGATCGTAGTAACGAGTAGAATAGCATTAGACTAGTTTTGTGTGCTGTTTTATTATATTGGTGTACTGTTTTCTTATAGTTTGCCATTGTTCGTGCATGTGTGTATGTGTGGACTATGCTTGATGATCGTGAGTAGACGCGGAGCCTTTGGACCAGTACCAGGAGCAGCCATCTTCCAAGTAGATCGAGCAGCAGACGGGAGAGTACGAGGAAGGCAAGTATAACATGAACATCCTACCACTTTAAATACAATTTCATACTGCATTTTAATACTGTATGCCTATAAGGACTTTCCTAGCCACTTTATATCCTATATATATATCCTTTGGGTTGCATTATGGTTAGTTGTGCTAGGTTGCTGCGCTATAACACACTTGGTCCTTTTTAATTAAATTTGATTAATGGTTATATGCAACTTAATCCTGAGAGTGGCCCTCTGTGCTGTGTGCTTGAGTAGCTCACGTCTCCTTAAAAGATGTTTTTGATAGAAACATGGTTTAGGGGGCCAGCACGGTGCTTAGTGCTTGGTTAGCCACTCTCCATAAGGACCGGTTCATAGAGCGACAACCTGGGACAACCGCGCAACCACAAGACTGGAATGGGACGGTCTTGACTTACTAATTAGGTTGTGTTGGTTCGGGAGTAACTTACCTGCGTGGGCAAGAGGGGTGGTAAGCTTCAATGGTCCCTGCTCTTCCGGCTTGGTCTGTGCTGTGTGTCTTGTACCCCCGGAGGTGGGCCCCATCGTCGCTGATCCAGAATCCTTAGCGGTTATACCTTACCAATGTGATCCTTTGTAACGGTCTCGTAGTGTGCTTGCTAGCCATCTCACCTAAGGAAGTGTGATGAACAACTAGCGTAGCTCACGACTTGTGGGTAAAGTTGTGCAACCTCTCGAGAGTGTAAAACTGATATATCAGCTGTGCTCACAGTCATGAGCGGCCCAGATCCTCCTTTTGATTAGTGGGGTTATCAACCTTTGATTAGGGAGATTCCCCGGGTGGTTGTGGTTTGGTCGGTTCTCAGTAGTTCTTAGTTAATATTGATTAAAATTCTTATGCAATTGGGTTATGGTAATTCATCCACTTGTAGTAATTAGCTTTAATAAAATTTGCCAAGACTAAAAGTTAATGCAGTTGAGTCAGCTAGCCTAGAGCCTCATAGTTTGTGTTATACTTGTTGAGTACTAGTTTGTACTCACACTTGTCTCTCTACTCCCCTGTTCTCTTGGATATCTTTGACTGCTACTCAGTGACCGGCAACGTGGAGGACTACGTCAGTGGCTTCGACGACTTCTAGGCGTTTGTCTCCCAATCGACGTCCCTATGGCGCCAGCTCTTCATGTATTCATTTTACGCTTCCGCATTCCTTGAACTGATTCTTGATTCAGTTGTAATAAAGATATCCATTTTATAATTTATACGCTTTTATTCGTGACATGTGTTGTGATATCTTGATAATCTGTTGTATATATGCGTGACTTGATCCTGGCGCGTATATGATTGCTCGATTTATGTTCTTATAAATCGGGCGTGACATTCGGCCACCTTGAAATTCAGGTATATGATACCTTTGGCCTCTGTAGGGAGCTAGGAAACCTTTCTTGTTTGGATATCCAAAATCAACAAGATCATATTTTCCTATATGTGAAAATAATATGAGATCACATGTATGTAACAATATGACAAGGGCAAAAGTAACATGATATTTAACCATTACCTTCAGAAGGATGTGGAAATGCATCTAAATAGCGGCACAAAGTATCATTGAATATTCGAGAGTCATGCGGCCATCCTGCTACAACAAATGTGAATCTCATATCAAAATCACAAACGGCCACGACGTTCCATGTTGGGTATCCATGATGGCCAATGTGAGGAATCACATCTCAATTGCTAGCACGACAACACGTACATGTGTGCCATCAATGGCACCTATGCAATTGTTGAAGTGAGGTGAAAACCGAGTATCTTGAAGCCTTGGATGCACTGTTGTGAATTCAGGATCTTTTGGTTTGATGATTTCTCTAGCTAGCAGATTTACACACTCTAGGACTTTATTAAATTTCCGACTAATTGTTTCAGTGGATCATTTGAATATATTATCAACAGTGAGAAATGATTGAGGACCACCACACATCCACAGGAACATTCCCAGGGCTTCAACAAAGCTCATAACTCTTATGGACTTAAGCCCATAATTCTCAACCAATGTTTCATGCAACTGTCAAAAATAGGACGATTCATACGGAACATGTCGTAGAAATCTCTGTTGACTTGTAGCTGATCCATGACCCATTGATACCTAGAATGGCAAGGAGGAGGTCTCTTTCTTTTTCCAAGATATTTTTTACTGTGAACCATAGCAATAAGAGTGACTATTGATGCTACCAATAATTCTCATGCATAATCACTGTTACTCTCACTATCACTAGATGAATCAGCATCACTTTCACTCTCGCTCTCACTAGATGAATCAACATCACTTTCACTTGATGTGCTCATCTAAAAATAGGACAAAACGATTCAGCTAGCACATACAATAGGAAATAAAAAAGCAGTACAACATAAAAATGGCAGTAGAACAAACAAATGGTTCAGCAAATTAAAAGGGTAGTATTATATAAATGCAACAGAAATAAAAGGGTACCATTACATAAAGGATACATCACTACTCTATTTCTTTTTCCTCTCTTCATACATCCTCTTCAGCCAAGCCACCTTTCCTTCATTAGTTTTGATGGAATGAAACACTGCACTGTTTTCACGCTTAACAAAGAGTTGGGTGGCCATAAAATGCTCATCACTCCCTTCAATAGCCCCTGCATTGACAGCTTGATCCATAAGCTCTATGATGTCATCTTCAATCGTGTGTTCATTTTTGCTCTTACTAATAGACAACACATCGATAAGTCGTGACCTTTGCATTTTTCTTTCTTTTTTTGCATCCTGTGAAATGTGTCCGTTCTCTCGTTCTCTTCATTCTTATTACTATCATCACCAACTTCAATGGGAATTGTAGTTTTTGAACTTCCAAACGACCGAAGATAAACCTGTGACATTGATATGTTGAAACATAACTTCAAGCTCATCTAGGTTCTCCATAGGTGCTTCACGAAAGGCGGCATATTTCTTGTTTTCCTGAAAAATAAGTTCATATGTATTAGTTATTAGAACTTGGGTTTGAAGGATAAAAAAATAAACAACTTTCAGTTTTACTTACCGCTATCTTTTCCTCCCACCATTCATCACTTGATGTAATCGTTCCCTTTACAACATTGAAACCAAGACCGGTTGCAGCCCTCTTCAACTCTTCAAATCCAACCACAACTTGTACTGTGGCTTCAAAGCATCCTATTTTTTTCTTCAATTTTCCTTGTGGGTAGTGTCATTTGGTGATAGAAAAAAATTTCCTCAAGGTTCTTGTACCCAATGGAGCTCAAGATAGTCCCTGGCCTATTCCCAACTAGAGTTTCTTCCTTACATATCTGGAAAAATATTTTGGTTGCATATGCATCGCATACTCCTTTTGGTGCCTTCACCTTCCTTTTGTCCATCTATACTATCAAAATTACTCCAACAATAAGCAACATACAAGTACTCAGATCCATGCATCTACCTATGCTCATCCAATTTTTAGCCATGAACTACTCAAATCCAATCTTAAAACACCTATGCATAAATCCCTAGAACTAGTGTGGGAAGGGAGATGTGCTTACCATGGATGCGACCTCCAAGATCCACGAAGCTGCGACCGTGGGGGCAGGCCGCCAGCCGGAGAGGCGACGGCGGGGGCAGGACCACCGGCCGTAGCTGCGATGGTGTGGGGAGGGGCGGGGGCGCTGACCGGTGCTGGGACGGAGGGGAGCAGGGCGGGGGCGCTGCTCAAAGCAGCGATAGCGGGGAGCGGGGCCACCGTTCGGAGATGCGATGGTGGGGAGCGGGGGCACCATCTGGAGATGCAACGGGCGACGGCGGGGAGCTCAACTTGTGTCACCGTGTGCTCGGGAGGGGGCGGCGCGAGACGGGAAAAGGTGGGGAACGGAAGATTTTCGCTATATATACCAGTGGCAAACACAAGTAATTCTATTTAAGTTTTGTGGGGACGTTCATAGCGCTGAAGTGCACAAGCTCGGGAAGCTCCTCTCACCAAGCTTTTGAACCCTAGGCAAATATGAGCTTTTGGACTTGCTCGCTGGTGGGAAAAGCAGGTCTATTTGGGGGAGCTTGTAGCTTTTCCAGCTAATTGGAGTAGCAGAATTTGCAAGAAGCTACCCCAAACAGGGTCTAAGCCAGGGCCTATGGAACCAAACACGTCCATATTATCCTTGTTGGTGCCAAAATTTTGCAGAAAGGGCTCTTGTAACCGGTCACCGTAACACATACTCAAATCTAGTGTGTGCTTCTTTCCAAAAGCAAATAAATAAATAAACTGTTAAGTTATGATCCAAATTCATCTACACACGTATAAAGACCGACTTCGGACGTAGCGAAGCGGAGGCCGAAGTGGCCCATTTTGATGGACTCCTGCCCCGGGGACGCCTGGGGGTGCGCGCGCGGGGGGGGGGGGGGGTGGGCTAAGCCCCCCCACGGTGTAGATGGATTAGGGTTTCTCTATATATACCTCTTGTAAGCCGTCGTTCGGGATACAGCGAGATTATTGTAAATCCCCGGCGTTTGTAACCGCACTCGATATAGTGAAGTTCTGCTGGCTGGCGCCCGTGGTTTTTTCCTTCTACCTTGGAAGGGTTTTCCACGTTAAATCCTCATATTCTCTGGGTTGATCGGTTCTTCTTCGTTGTTCTTTGTCATCTATTTTGTAACATAAACATGTTACGAACTTATGATGACATGGTTGGACCTGTACGTGATGGGCTGGCCCGAAAAATCTAATATACCCGACTTTGCAGAAAAGCCCAGTTGCTGCATGACCGGGCCTCGCTGGGTTGCATGGGATGTGCATTGGGTCGGTAGCGGCCCATTCCAAGTTTGCAACCCCCTCTCCTCCGGCGCCTGGTGGTGGTGGAAGGCCGTCTTCCCCACCCGGCTGCCGCCGCCGCCGCCACCGCCCCCTCTACCCTTTCCCTACTCGCCTTCGCTGCACAACTGCATTCCCCCATTAGCCGTCGCCTTCTCACCGCGGTGCACCGCTGCGGTTGTTGCTGCCCCTCCCGTAGTGTAACCCTTCCACCCCCACACCCTCCCAAAGCAAAAGGAGAGTTGGCATGGGGACGCGATGCGACAGAATATGGCGCTAGCGGGGCAGTAGTAGGACCGGCGGCATAGGGAGGAGACGGCCACCGGGAGTGGCGGCTTGTAAGAGGAGGAGACGGTGGCCGCGTTAGTGCAAGGGGTAGTACAGCACGATGGCTCCAGTGAGTTTATTTGGGGCTCCTCTGACAGTAGTGTCTGATTGGGAAGACAAATCGCAATCCAACTTCAGCTGATAAGGAAATCAAATTTGGTGCAAGATGCAATGCAAGTTGAAAAATCAATGGTACGAAACATTGAAATTGGTAGTGCTCTATCTGTGATCAGTGTTGGGGAACGACCTATACTCTGTATTCCTGTTTTGTGCTCTCATACGAACAATGGTTACCCAGTCACCTTACTTTTTTTATTTGCATATTATGAACCCAGGGAAGTATGATAGTGTAGCAATGTAGACTCGCATGCAATTAAGTTTCTGCAATAGAACCTTTATAATTGTCCAAATTTGTATGACTTTAGTTTATACGACTAAGTAGTGCTCTACTGTGCAGATTGTAGCTAGCTGATTTGAAATTATAATTCCATGCATGCCGTTGCCATCACTACATGGAGCTCTTCTGTATATAGTTCTTTAATTCGTTGTCTTTGTTTTTTCTTTCTGGTTGTTATTACAGGATGACTTTGATGTGGCAGAAAGGGAAACAAAGCAGAGGCTGCAACCCATTTGCACAGAACAGCTCCATTCAAATGTAATCTCCTGTCTTCAGATAGGTATTGCTACCTCAAGCCCTTTGTGGGAATATGGCGTATATATGTTATCTTGATGGTATGCATAATTAACATCAGATCAAAATATTTGTCCAACTGTATTTTATATATAAAAAGTTTGCCTCCCTTAATTTTTAGTGTTTGTGTATCAGTATAAGAATGCTGCATACACACTGGCATAAGTTGGTTGGGCCTTAGGTGTCTAAAGTTTCTTGATGTTCTTATCCGGTATTCTACAAGATGAAATGGATTCACATGCACTTGCCCTAAATAACAAGCAAGGCAACTTCAATGCGAGTGTCTCACTGTTTGTCAAAATCATATTTTTGTCCTTGAGGTTTGTTAGTGGTTCAGACATTTTGGTCGATGGCTTAGTTTAATAGGTTGGTCTTCATTCTTGAACCTTGCGGTGTGGAAGAAAAAAAATTCCTTTGCCCGTTTCTTAGCAGCCCCAGTCTGTAATTCTGTAGTACGTTGTTCCATTATTTAAATTTCACCCTGTGTAGGGAGTTGGTCTAAGCAATATGGGCAGCAAAACATTCCTAAATGCAAATCTTTAGTCATCACTCATACGGTCCCACTATTTGATAAGCTTGCCTTAAAAAAGATTTCCAGGTGCTCTTTTCCAGTTTACTTTGTATGATTAGGATCGTTGGTTGCCTGCAGATGACAAAGATGGGCTATGTTCTTTCATGCCTTCAAAGACTGCATTGATGAAAGAATTTGAAGGTTTGCATCTGTTATAGTGCTTGCGAAGTTAACATATTTTCTAAGAGGTACCCTTGCTCTTCTATTTTTCTAGGGCTGTTTAGTTTTACCCGTTGACCATTGACTCCGCTGTTTGGGTATATGCTGTTATATTAGTTGAACTTGCCAACCAATTCTTTCAGTGTTTGGAAAGTTGTTAAGTACCTTCTCCATGAGTAAAGACTCTTGTATCCACTTCTTCCTAATCAGCCATTGTCCATTCAGTTAACCTTACTCTTCTTTGAAGTATTGTTGAGGTAGTGGATCCTTTATAATTGTTGCTTACTTGCTATCATCCTTATGCGTTAAACTTTTCTGATACGATATGTAGTGGATCATTCCTAAATGCAAATATTCAGTCATCACTCATACGGTCCCACTATTTCGTAAGCTTCGCTCAGCTGATCATTCCACTTCATGATTTTGTATCTGTAATTCTGATAATTTTTTTATTGCCTGAAAAAAATATTTCCATATGTTCTTTTCCATTTTACTTCACGTGATTAGGATCATTGGTTGCCTGCACATGAAAAAGATGGGGTATGTTATTTCTATGCCGTCAAAGACCATGTTGATGAAAGAATTCGAAGGTCTGGATCAATTATAATGTTTGTGATGTTCAGAGATTGCCTAAGAGGTATCCTTGCTCTTTTATTTTGGCCAAGGCTGTTTAGTTTACCCCAGCGACCATTGACTCTGCCGTTTGCTTATATGCTGCTATATTAGTTGAACTTGCCAACCAAGTGTTTCAGTGTTTGGAAAGTTTTTCTTGTTAGGTACCTTCTCCATGAGTTCAGACTCTTATATATACTTCTTCCTAATCAACCATTCTCCATCCAGTTCATCTTACTCTTTGGTGAAACAATGTTGAGATAGTGGATCCTTTATAATTGTTGCTTACCTTTTGTCATCCTTACGCGTCAAAGTTTTCTGATATGTAGTTCCTTAGCCATATTTTCCAAAGTTATTTGCTTGCTAGATAACTTACATAAATGCACCCTTGACCCTGGTCAAAGATGAGCCATCATTGGCTTTTGATGAACAAAGCATAGTCAAACAAGCTCTTGGAGGCCAACTGAAAAGCCAGGTTAGTCGATCATCACTGTGTAGCATGGAGGGGCACTGATACTCTTAGCTTTGCACAAGGAAGAAATTCAAATTTTGCCAATTACGCTCTTGATATTCGTTCAGTAGTTTTCGTAAATAGCAGATCAAGATCTGGAATATTATGCGTTGCCTAAATGGATATGTTTAGGAGTTTGAGTGTTTGGGTTCGGTATATTAGTACTGTATTGGGTTTAGTAGCCTACTTCCTGAATTTTTTTCAGGTTACAGCATTTCAGGTTTCCATTTGGCCCCAAAACGCGTGCACTGTCATAGTGAGTTTTGAAATGCTGGTAGAATATGCTTTGGGTTTTGGTCAGTTAAGTAATGCTCACATTTATTTTGCTGGCAGATGATTTAACGGATTTTGTGTTCTGTACCCAACTTCCTATGATATTTAGAAATTCAATTTGACAGTGATCCAACTATTAGCCAATAACTATCCTATATAATATTAGTTACTGATTGATTTAGGTGGATCACACTGAATTAGACTATTGCACGAAAGCATAATATAGTTAGGCAACCAGACAGCCACTTTTTCGCGCTCTGCCTCTTCATCTTATTGAAGTCACACAGGCTCCACCTCTTGTTGAAGTCACACATGCGGTCGGAACCATGTTCTTCTCCCTCATTTATAGCAGCAGCTATAGCCGTTGCAGACCCTAGAGCTGCCTGTCCATGCTTTTTAAAGATGGCAACGGATAAAATCCGCGCGGATATCAACTTTGTAAACCCGTACCCGCATGCTAAAATCCGTACCCGCACCTGCACCCGCAACCCGCCACGGGTAGGAAACAACGCCCGTACCCGCTACCCGCGGATACCCGTACTCGTGCGCACAGGAGCAGGACGAAGAGCACCTAGCCTGGGCGCGGGCATCGGGCGCCGTCGGCGCGTGGCCTGGGCGCGGGCCCGACGCCCCGCTAGCGCAGGGACCTGGGCGCGGCTCTGAGTGGCAGATGGGCGGGCCGTGGCGCACGTTCCTGTGCTGCGCGGGCGCGGGCGCGGCTGCACTCGGTGCTGCCATGCCGGGCGGCAGGAAGCGCGGGCCGCGGTCGCGGCGCCTGGGCGGAGGGAGGACGTTGGTGGCCGGTCGGCGGGAGGAACAGCGGAAGGGGGCGGTGGCGCACAAGGACTCGGGGAGGAGCTTGTCGACGATGATGGGGACGATAGCGCCAAGCCCGAGCGGCACAGGGAGGAGGCGGAAGGACCGAGGCGGCGCACAGGCCGGAGGAGGAGAGGGGCGGCGGGTGGCGGCATGCAGGAAGGGGAAAGGAGGACGAAGACTGGAAAGGGGCGGTGGGTGGCGGCGCACACGGGGTAGAGCGGGCGCTCGGGTGAGGCGGCTAGGTGCGGAAGAAGGAAAGGAATGAGGAGATAGGTGAAACCCGAAATGAAGTCTATATAGTAGGGGTTTAGGACCAACATGTCAGCCGCTAAATCGGGTATGACGGGTTTGCAGATGCGGATATTATTTTTCAAACCCGTTAGCAGATATCCGTCGGGTTTAAGGTTGTACCCGCGCCCGCGGGCATAAATGCAAACCCATATCCGTGCCCGTCGGGTTTGCTATCCGTGGGCATGCGGATATTTTGTACCTGTTGCCATCTTTAATGCTATTGCATGCCACTGCCAGCATCTTCCACCCACCATGCATGCATGGGCAGCGACCTTATTGCTGAACCTAGCTTGAGGACTAACCTGGCTGTGGGCACGGTGGTAGTGCTTCAATCCGCCCCAATCCGGTGGACACGGTGGTGGTGGTCCATTATAATCTCACTAGCGGCATTCCGCCCCAATCCAGTTTGCTTTAGTATTTTTTGCCATGCCACTGAATCAGGTTTAAGCTTATCACACTTGTTCTTCAATTGCATCTTGGTTGCATGAATTCCTGTCATTTGATAAAAGCTTTCCGCCACCTTATCATAGCCTACTGAGTTCAAGTCGGTGTTTGGCCTATTGCCCTTCTTAACTTGTTTAGCAAATAACGAACATATGATTGAAAGATTCGTGTCATTCCAATCTATTGCATCTCCGTGACCATGATATTACAATAATATTTCAAGCATTCGCACTACTGGTTTTCGATTTTGTATCGTTGACCTCGACCGGTCGGCGCCACGGACACGACCTTGACCGGCAATAGGCACGCGGCCTCTTAGCTCGCCTTGGCCTCAAGGGTGCTAGGGTCAGCCGGGATTTTGTATCGTTGACCTCGACCGATCGGCGCGACGGACACGACCTTGACCGGCAATAGGCACGCGACCTCCTAGCTCGCCTTGGCCTCAAGGGTGCTAGGGTTAGCCAGGGCCGTTGGGATGAAGGGGGTTCGGCCCCCTAAGGAAGGAGCAGGTGCTGTGATTTGCCATGGATTTGAAGAAATTGTGAGAGAAGAAGAAAAATTGAAGGGGATTTACAAGGGATTACTCCACAATACCTAGATGGGAAGGGAGATCATCTTCAGTAGGATCCATTTTGCTTGAGAGCGGAGGCCGCCGGCGACGTCTCCCTGGAGGGACCTGGCGCTAGGGTTCATTGGATAAGGGGTGGCGGCGGCTCCAGAGGAAGCAGAGGGGGGGGGGGGCATAGGGAGAAGGGACGTGCCTTTTTTTTCATAAAGAGGTATGTTGGGTAAACAGTGGCAATGGTAGGTAATTTTACCCTAACTCTAGATTTTTTTTCTAGAGTTTCGGATCTGGAGTCTCTGAAGCTAGACGTATTTGGCAGGAAGTTCATAGAGGAAAGTTGGAGTGGAGCTCTTCCAAACATGCTCTAAAACCCTAGCCTTCCTCCTACTGTGTGCTTTGCTTAGGGCAGTTAAAACCATCTAGACATATGGAGCTGCTTTGTTGGCGGAGCCGGATCTGCAGCCATCACAGTGGTAGTATAGTAGCAACAAGTTCGGCTGGTGGACCAACATAACCACTACACCCCATGTTCCTCACAAAGCGATGAGAAGTCTTACCCTTCTAATCAGCTGGGAAGTGTGGAATGAGAGGAACTCCAGAGTCTTCCGCCATTGCGAACCACGACCACCATTTTGACAAAAGTAAAAGATGTAGCGGCGGCGTTGGATTTCAGCATGCAGGCGTAAAAGATCTAGCATCCTTCTTAGCTCAAGATTAATTGTTTACATGATCTTTTACCTTCTAGCTGGGTTGTAATCTCCCTCCTTTATCAATGAAATAGGTGTTAGAATATTTGGGCTAGGCCCATTTATTTAAATAATAAATTAAGAATTAAAAGGCTCACGAGTTAATGTTGGGGAGTTAGGAGGTGATTAATACCTTATGAGTAATTGAGGAGAGTAATGACTGTGTTATAATTGGTGATTAAAATAGAGACTTAAATGACTGGTTAATGATGAAATTTGATGACCATTATTGTGTGCAGGGTCATCTCCTTCCGCTCTTTGATCACGAGACAGCCTCATCTCATTGAGATCTCTCTGAAAACTCTACGGTACTTCTGTTAAAAAGATCTCTCTCTCTTTCTTCCTCTATTTTTTGCTGTTAACATCCCCATCGCTACGTGTTGCGTGCACAATTCTAGCGAGAGCAGGCCTCTGAAATCCTGCACGATAAAGGTCCTGCATGGGATAGCGGGCAATCATATTTTTTGGGAGCGTCTTCACGCGACTGTTCGCCTACTTTAATTCGACTAGTTCTCCTTCAAGCCATAAAACTACTTCCTGAAGCTGTGTGATTACTTCCTCAAGATGTAGTGCCCCGATCGACTACCTCCAAATGGCCGCCGTAGCTGTGTTCCCCAAGTGAACATCAAGGTCAACCCTCTGCATTGCATCACTGCATCAACTCAGTTCGACTACATCAAATAGCCCGTACCATATAATATCTAGTACTGGGAATGGCACAACTGGTGTGTCGGGCACCGGTCCCGCCTTGGGGTCCTTTCCCTCTGGTTTATCCTTTTGTTCTTGTTATTTGGTGAAATTAACATGAACACAAGCACATACTTTGTCCTCACAAGGTCACTAATTTGCGTCATGAATTTGCTAGTAATATTTGGAATTCCAAAATTTGCCCTTATCTAACAATAGGCACAATCTCGTGCATGTTTGTTAACAAAAATTCACCCAGGTTAGTTGTCGTGAATGTCACTTCTTCGTTCTAACTGGATGCCGATAATGCAAAGACGCCCAAGAAATATGAGCAAAGGAAAGTGAGACAAAGAAAGCACTGCGCGGGTCTTGTGCATTGTATATCACAAACTACTTTCTGCCTTAATATAGAGATGCCCATCACTTGCGTATTCAATTTAAAAAAGTAGAATTAAGAGATATATCGTCAGTCATGGAGGCGAGAGGAAGAGTCCATTATTATGTTATCATGTAACTGTCGCGTACCGGATCTTACAGTTTGTTTGGTTCCTTAGAACTGAACTTTAGCTCCGTTATATTAGATATTGGACACCAATTAAAAGTATTAAATATAAATTAAATACAAAATTTATTGTATAAATGTAGGCTAATTCGTGAGACGAAATCATTAAATCTAATTAGTCCATGATTTGATAATGTTGTGCTACAGTAAACATATGCTAATGATATATTAATTAGGCTTGATAGATTCGTCTCGTAAATTAGTCTCTATTTATATATTTTGTTTTACAGTTAGCTAGTCCCTCTAATTGGTATTTAAATATCCGATGATCAGGATTAAAAATTAGTTTCCAAATCTAAACATCTCTTAAGCTAAACAAAGTGTCACCGGTATACAACCATGCGTGATGTAATCGCACATTACATTACATTATTACGTTGGTTTGTGGATGTCCTTATGCGCTGACACAACAGGCCGTGCCGTACTGTACGTGCTTTCGCGTAGGGGAAGCGCCACGTCCGCCACTCGCTCCTGGTTCTGGCGACGTCGACCAAGATTCATGATCCCCATGAATGAATGGCAAGCGGCCAAAATCGAAGAGAAATCAGCAGGGCTAGTCAGCCCGCTGAGAGAGAGTTTGTCGGCATACGCGCTCACGGGCGCATCATGCATGATGCCATCTGCTGCCGCCGAGCCCAGCAATGGCGTCCACGAATCCCCACATCCATCCATCGTCTGGGCAGGCACAGTCACAGGCACGGAAAAAGCAACAAATATCATCGGAACCAAGGACAGAGCCACAGAGGGAGAGCGTGCCCTGTGCTTGCGGCTGTGGTCGGCGCCACGCGCAGGCCTCCAACAGCGACCGCAACTTATCCGCGGCCTCATCGTCTCCGCCCGGCCGGAAATCCCCCGCGGCCAATCACAGCGCGCGCCGCGCCGATCGCGATCCCCCTTTTCCAGCTCGGCCGCCCTGCCTCGACATCCATCTCCCCGTCACCGCCAACGTGTCCCGGCTCCCGCCACCAGAATCCCCTGAGGCCCCTTCCCTTCCCTGGGACACACCCCGTCCGTCCGCTCCGCCGCGAGGACACTCACTGACAACCTATACATCTTCGCGCCTCCCGCGCTCCCCTGCTCGCTCGCTTCCTTCCTTCTTCCCTTTCTTCCTTTCCTTCCCCTGTTTTCTTCTGGAGAGAGGGAGGGGAGAGCCAAGAACAAGACAGCCATCCACCACCGGGTTTTTGTTTACAGATTCTACCTGTAGATTATTTTACTGACTGACTCAGCTCATCCCCTCCATCGATCCCTGTAAATTAATCGCCCATGTCGTCGTCTCTAGTGTCCACCCCCTTCGCCGGGGCGGCGGCGGCGCAGAAGAGGCTCCTCCCGGCGCCCGTGCCGCCGCTGCACTCCTTCCTGCTCAGCAGCGCCCGCCGCCAGCCAGCCGGCGCCCGCCGCGCCGCCTCCACCATCCGGTGCGCGGTCGCCGGCGGCAACGGCCTCTTCACGCAGACCAAGCCCGAGGTGCGCCGCGTGGTCCCGGGCCCCGACCCCCCGCGCGGCGGCGGCCCGCCGCTGCCCCGCGTCAAGGTCGTCTACGTCGTCCTCGAGGCGCAGTACCAGTCCTCCGTCACCGCCGCCGTGCAGCAGCTCAACGCCGACCCGCGCCGCGCCGCCGCGTTCGAGGTCGTCGGCTACCTCGTCGAGGAGCTCCGCGACGAGGACACCTACCGCACCTTCCGCGCCGACCTCGCCGACGCCAACATCTTCATCGGCTCACTCATCTTCGTCGAGGAGCTCGCGATCAAGGTCCGGGACGCCGTCCAGGAGGTGCGCGACCGGATGGACGCCGTCCTCGTCTTCCCCTCCATGCCCGAGGTCATGCGCCTCAACAAGCTCGGGTCCTTCAGCATGTCGCAGCTCGGGCAGTCCAAGAGCCCCTTCTTCCAGCTCTTCAAGCGCAACAAGGCCAACTCCGGCAACTTCGCCGACAGCATGCTCAAGCTCGTGCGCACGCTGCCAAAGGTGCTCAAGTACCTGCCCTCCGACAAGGCGCAGGACGCCCGGCTCTACATCCTCAGCCTCCAGTTCTGGCTCGGGGGCTCGCCGGACAACCTCCAGAACTTCCTCAAGATGATCGCGGGGTCCTACGTGCCCGCGCTCAGGGGCGCCGGCATCAAGTACGACGACCCCGTGCTCTACCTCGACGCCGGCATCTGGCACCCGCTCGCGCCCACCATGTACGAGGACGTCAAGGAGTACCTCAACTGGTACGGCACGCGCCGCGACGCCAACGACAGGCTCAAGGACCCCAACGCGCCCGTCATCGGCCTCGTCCTCCAGAGGAGCCACATCGTCACCGGCGACGACGGCCACTACGTCGCCGTCATCATGGAGCTCGAGGCCAAGGGCGCCAGGGTCATACCCATCTTCGCCGGCGGGCTCGACTTCTCCGGACCCACGCAGCGGTACCTGGTCGACCCGGTCACCGGCAAGCCGTTCGTCAACGCCGTCGTCTCGCTCACCGGGTTCGCGCTCGTCGGAGGGCCGGCCAGGCAGGACCACCCAAAGGCCATCGCCGCGCTGCAGAAGCTCGACGTGCCCTACATTGTCGCTCTGCCCCTCGTGTTCCAGACCACGGAGGAGTGGCTCAACAGCACACTGGGGCTTCACCCCATCCAGGTCGCGCTGCAGGTCGCGCTACCGGAGCTCGATGGAGGGATGGAGCCCATCGTCTTCGCCGGAAGGGACCCAAGGACAGGCAAGCACTATTTCTCTACCTAGCTCATTCCTCAGCATATATATACCCTGAATGTCTGCATAAGAGGAGATTCTCTTGGTCTGATTCGTTTGTACTCGAAGCAGAGTTTTAAACGTTTCTTCTTGTGCTCGATGCAGGGAAATCACATGCATTGCACAAGAGGGTGGAGCAGCTCTGCACCAGAGCAATCAGGTGGGCTGAACTCAAGAGGAAAACTAAGGTACGTCTCTGTAGTGCTGCACAAACTGCAAATTCTAGTATTGAGTAGTGTATATCAAGGGCAACTATAAAGTTATGACAGATAATTCTGCTGTTCTTATCTTCTTGGGCGGGGAAAAAAATTAACTTTATCATAGCTAACACTTATCAACATACTAGCTCCGCAGCTGCTTCACTGTCATGCTGAATCAGAACTGAAGAATTCCTAATACATGCCAATGACATTCTAGGATACAAAAATGTTAATTAACCAGTAGCGATAATCCCCATGCCACAAGTATGCTAGGATATAACAGTTTTCAGATTGACACTGAAGTAACTGAGCTGAAAAATGAAGAATTTCTGGGACATACCAGTGCCACAAACCTGCTATGATGATGCCAAGTTAAATAACTGACAAAACCCCCCGATATAGATATAGACTCTGTAATGCATGGCATCTCATGACGAAAGAGAAGAGCATGTTATTTAAAACTGGTAACTAATGACAACGTTTAGCTGCCAACTAACCGACTCAAGTTCAAATCCTTCTAATAATATATCAATGGATTGTGCAAGGACAAAACTAATACTTTGGTTGCATAGTGGCCTGTTCTGTGCTATTTTCTTTTTGGGCGAAAGCTTTGCATTTTATGAGTGAAAAATGCTGATACTGAGCTACCAATCCCCTATATGCATGAGTGCTCAAATTAACTTGGCATTTTTGCTCTGTTCGTTGCAGGAGGAGAAGAAACTGGCAATCACTGTTTTCAGCTTCCCACCAGACAAGGGCAACGTTGGCACCGCAGCATATCTGAATGTGTTCAACTCCATCTACTCTGTCCTCTCAAACCTCAAGAAGGACGGCTACAATGTTGAGGGTCTTCCAGACACACCTGAAGCTCTCATCGAGGAGGTGATCCATGACAAGGAGGCCCAGTTCAACAGTCCCAACCTCAATGTCGCCTACCGCATGAATGTGCGGGAGTACCAGTCTCTCACTTCCTATGCCTCCTTGCTGGAGGAGAACTGGGGCAAGCCACCTGGGCACCTCAACTCTGACGGTGAAAACCTCCTTGTCTATGGGAAGCAGTATGGCAATATCTTCATTGGTGTGCAGCCCACTTTTGGGTATGAAGGTGATCCGATGCGGCTTCTGTTCTCAAAGTCTGCCAGCCCTCACCATGGCTTTGCAGCATACTACAGCTTCGTTGAGAAGATCTTCCAGGCAGATGCTGTTCTGCACTTCGGCACACACGGATCCCTTGAGTTCATGCCGGGCAAACAGGTTGGCATGAGTGACACGTGCTACCCTGACAGTCTCATTGGCAACATCCCCAACATCTACTACTATGCAGCAAACAACCCATCAGAGGCCACCGTCGCCAAGCGCCGGAGCTATGCAAACACCATCAGCTACCTGACACCACCGGCTGAGAATGCCGGTCTCTACAAGGGGCTCAAGCAGCTGTCAGAGCTCATCTCCTCTTACCAGTCCCTCAAGGACACGGGGCGTGGTCCTCAGATTGTGAGCTCAATCATCAGCACTGCAAAACAGTGTAACCTTGACAAGGATGTCCCGTTGCCCGAGGAAGGCGAGGAGCTCCCACCAAAGGAGCGTGACCTCATTGTTGGGAAGGTGTATGCGAAGATCATGGAGATTGAATCGCGGCTCCTGCCGTGTGGTCTGCATGTCATCGGTGAGCCGCCAAGTGCCATCGAGGCTGTGGCCACATTGGTGAACATTGCTGCCCTTGACCGCCCAGAGGATGGCATTAGCTCACTGCCCGGCATACTTGCTGCAACAGTGGGCAGGGACATTGAAGATGTGTACAGGGGAAGTGACAAGGGCATACTGGCTGATGTTGAGCTTCTGAGGCAGATAACTGAAGCTTCACGTGGTGCCATCACTGCCTTTGTTGAGAAGACCACAAACAGCAAAGGGCAAGTCGTCAATGTCACTAACAATCTCAGTTCCATTCTTGGGTTTGGTCTCTCAGAACCATGGGTGCAGTACCTGTCCACGACCAAGTTCATCAGAGCAGACAGAGAGAAGCTGAGGGTCTTGTTTGGATTCTTGGGGGAGTGCTTGAAACTCGTTGTGCAGGACAATGAGCTTGGCAGCTTGAAGCTTGCCCTTGAGGGAAGCTATGTTGAGCCTGGCCCTGGTGGTGATCCGATCCGTAACCCAAAGGTTCTCCCAACAGGGAAGAACATCCATGCTCTTGACCCACAGGCGATCCCAACTGCAGCTGCCCTGAAGAGTGCCAAGATTGTTGTTGACCGTCTGCTGGAGAGGCAGAAGGCTGACAACGGTGGCAAGTATCCTGAAACAGTTGCACTTGTCTTGTGGGGCACCGACAACATCAAGACCTACGGTGAGTCATTGGCCCAGGTGCTGTGGATGATTGGTGTCCGGCCAGTGGCTGACACCTTTGGCCGTGTCAACCGTGTGGAGCCTGTCAGCCTTGAGGAGCTTGGACGTCCGAGGATTGATGTCGTCGTCAACTGCTCCGGTGTCTTCAGGGATCTTTTCATCAACCAGGTATCAATTGTTGAATACCTCACCTACCGTGTTTAAATTTTGTTTTGTACATAGTGAATTTGCATACACAGCAAGAATAGATAAACTGCTGCACTGAACTGAATGATTTACTTATGGAACAACAACGTATTTTGATGCGTGCAGATGAACCTGTTGGACCGGGCAGTGAAGATGGTCGCTGAACTGGATGAGCCAGTAGAGATGAACTATGTGCGCAAGCATGCCCAGGAGCAGGCAGAGGAACTGGGTGTCTCGCTAAGAGAGGCAGCAACAAGGGTGTTCTCAAACGCATCCGGCTCCTACTCGTCGAATGTGAACTTGGCAGTGGAGAATGCATCATGGACCGACGAGAAGCAGCTCCAGGACATGTACCTGAGCCGAAAGTCCTTCGCATTCGACAGCGATGCTCCAGGGGCAGGCATGAAGGAGAAGCGCAAGGCGTTCGAGCTTGCCCTGGCAACCGCAGATGCCACGTTCCAGAACCTCGACTCGTCGGAGATCTCACTCACAGACGTGAGCCACTACTTCGACTCCGACCCAACAAAGCTGGTGCAAGGGCTGCGGAAGGATGGCCGGGCACCTTCCTCGTACATAGCAGACACAACCACAGCAAATGCGCAGGTGAGAACACTGTCCGAGACGGTGCGTCTTGATGCAAGGACAAAGCTGCTGAACCCCAAGTGGTATGAGGGGATGATGAAGAGTGGGTACGAGGGAGTTAGGGAGATCGAGAAGCGGCTCACAAACACTGTTGGGTGGAGCGCAACATCCGGGCAAGTGGACAACTGGGTTTACGAGGAGGCGAATTCCACGTTCATTGAAGATGAGGCGATGAGGAAGAGGCTCATGGACACCAACCCCAACTCATTCAGGAAGCTGGTCCAGACCTTCCTAGAAGCCAGCGGCAGAGGCTACTGGGAGACATCAGAGGAGAACTTGGAGAGGCTCCGGGAGCTCTACTCGGAGGTTGAAGACAAGATCGAGGGAATTGACCGGTAAATTGATTTGACCGATGGATCGGCTCCAGCATTCGGGCAAGGAGAAGCTCGGAGCTCTTCTGTCTCACTGGGTTGAGACACTTGTACAATGTGTGCTTTATATAAAGTTGTAACCTGTAATAATAATACAGGAGGATACAATATTTAACAAAGAGGGTGGCTGTGATTGGAAAAAAAAAGAAGCATGAGTCGAAGAAATGAAGTTGTTTTGTGTAGAGTTTTCTTTTATTCTTGCTTTCTCAATTTTGTTATGGAGAATGAACGAGTAACAAAGATGGAGGCATGGAGCATATTTCAGCCTCAACTTCACTTGGCTTTGAAATATCCTTGTTCTTTCAGTTTACATACTTCATCAGTTGTGCAGCTTGTCTTAAATTTTATTGATCATGAAAGATGCTGTAGAAGTGCATATGGATGCGCAGATATTAGTGCAAAGGAGAAAAAACAGAAGACACAGGAGAACGATAGAAAAGAAGTGAAGAAAATAAAATAAAAGAAGGTAGACATGAAGAAGGAACTAACCGGTGGAAGATGCCTTTTGCATAGATCATACATAGGCTTTCATTTGAGGGCTTTTCATTATTTTCTACTCCTTCGATGATTACAACTTGGCTGAACTGGTTCAATTGACATGTCCTGATTCCTGAAAAAAAAGGTTTTGTAATATTAACTGATGCCTTATTGTTTTATAGCCAAGAAGATCATCCTAAACGTTACCTGATGGAGCATGCAACTCCATTGGACGTCTGAACCTGCTCATGCATTTAGTTCCTGCTATTGTCTTCTCTGTTCTTCCCAAAGTTCTCAGTATCGTTTTGAATCAACGCACTTCGGATTTGTATATATGCACACATAAGTACCTTGCGAGTTCCCCAGGTGCAATTTTATTTTTGCCTCATGAAGATTTTAATTTCTCAAGTGCATTAAATATAGTGTAGTTGATGTTGCCGGATTTTGAGTGGATTTCATAGAGGAACAGGCGAGGACAAGTGAGGAACACTCTGAATTTTAGGGAAAGAACTACTTCTCATCTCTTCGGCAGCCAGGTTATACAGATTACATTTTATATGTTGGTCTTCCTGTACAATCTATTTTGCACATGAGTGCCACCAACACTCCCCCTCAAGATGGGGCAAATATATCTATGAGCCCCATCTTATTACATAACTTATCAAACTGTACAACATTAACCCCTTTTGTTAGAACATCTGCTAATTGATCACTAGACTTGACAAAGCTAACATGAAGTGTTCCATCCTCTAGCTTTTCCCTAATAAAATGTCTATCTATTCCAATAGCTTGATTATCACAATAAACTAAAAGTGGAGTTCCATCATGTAATTGGAGTTCAGTTAACAAGATTTTCAACCATATTAATTCACATAATCCTAAGGCCATAGATCTAAATTCTGCCTCCGCTATAGATCTTGCAACCACACTCTGTTTTTTTGCTTCTCCAGCTAACAAGATTACCACCAAGAAATATGCAGTAACCTGATGTGGATCTTCTATCATCTAAACATCCAGCCCAATCAGCGTCTGTATAGCCTTCTATCCTCATATGCCCATTATTTGAAAACATGATTCCTTTTCCTCGGCAGTTTTTAAGACAACGCAGAATTCTATTCACTGCATCCATATGACCAGACCGAGGATCATGCATATATCGGCTCACAATGCTAACAGCATATGCAATGTCTGGTCTCGTATGTGACAAATAAATTAGACGCCCAACTAATCGTTGATATTTGCTCTTATCTATAGGATCACCAAAGTCAGCTACAATACGATGGTTCTATTCAATTGGAGTAGCAGCTGGTTTACAATCAAGCATCCCTGTTCAGCAAGCAGATCAAGAATATACTTCCTTTGTGAAAGATAAATACTTTGGGCGCGATACGCAACTTCAATTCCTAGAAAATAGTGAAGGTACCCAAGATCTTTAACTTCAAATATCTTAGTCAAGGTCTCCTTCAAGTATTTCATCTCTCCTTCATCATTGCCTGTAATTACAATATCATCCATATAGACAATGAGTATTGTAATCTTATTACTATAGTGCTTTAGTGTGGTCTGCATTGCTTTGTCTATATCCTAGAGAGCAAACTTTCTTGCTGAACCTTCCAAACCAAGCTCTAGGTGACTGTTTAAGACCATAGAGTGATTTTATTAATTTACACACCTTACCCTCTGTTTCACAGCTATTAAACCCTGGAGGAATTTCCATATACAGTTCTTCTTGCAAATCACCATGAAGAAAAGCATTTTTCACATCCATTTGGAACAAATTCCACCCATTGTTCGATGCTATAGAAATAAGTGCCCTAGTAGTATTCATTTTTGCCGCGGGCGTGAAGGTTTCATCATAGTCAACTCTATATGTTTGACTATACCCCTTTGCCACCAATCTTGCTTTATATCTTTCCACTCTACCCTCAGGAGTTTGCTTTATAGTAAACACCCACTTGCACCAGACAATTTTCTTATTAGCAGGGAGTCTAGTAATTACCCATGTATTATTTTTATCAAGAGCCTCCATCTCTTCCATCATCGCTGCCCTCCACTTTGGATGTTGCTTAGCTTCCTGCCAATTATGAGGTATAGACTCTGCAGAATCCAATGCTGCTATAAAAGATTTGTATAAAGGACCAACATATGCATATGATACATGATTAGTAACATTATATGGAGTCAATTTTGAGGGCAATTTCCCAACTGTGGAGCGTGGTGGCTTTCTATGGGCAATAGGGACATCTAGGTCATCATTTGGAAAGGAGAGAGTACCTTCGGTTGCAGGGGATGGCAAAGCAAAACTTGAATCGGGTACATCTGGCTGTTCCGGTACCTCGGAATATTGTCTCATTGAACCGATTTCCTCCCCCTGTGCAGGTTCCTTCTCGCGTCGACACCTTTGTGAATATACTTGCAAATTATGTTCCTCATTTGGTCGAGGCCACCGAGACTCTTTATTTTGAGTGCTTTGTAGCTCCCCCTGTGTCTGTCCTTGTTCTTCTTCTAATATATCCGCACCTTCACCAGTTGGAATCACTCCAACTATTACCTCCCTGGTTGCTTCCTCATTATCTTCCTCTCTTTCATCTCCCCCTATCTTACAGTCTGCATCTAGAGTATCATTAGTAAATAAATCAGGAAATGCATCAACTAAGTCCGTTGGTTCACCATAAAATTGTTCATGTTCCCTGAATACCACATCCATGCTCACAAACATTCTCCTTTCAGCCGGACACCAGCATTTATAGCCCTTCTGTTTACTAGAATATCCCATAAAACACACTTCAAGACCTTCGGATCCAGCTTGCCAATAGATGGCCTGTAATCCTTCACGAAACACACACACCCGAAGACTTTGGGTGGAACCACATATTTGGTCTCACCAACTAGATACTCTATTGGTGTCTTATAACCAAGCATCCTAGTTGGCACTCTATTCATAAGATAAGCAGCTGTCATCACCGCTTCGCTCCACAAGAATTTAGGGACATTCATTGATAGCATAATGCAACGAGTGATTTCCAACAAATGTCTATTTTTCCTTTCAGCCAAACCATTCTGCTCTGAGGTACCTCGACAAGTAGTTTGATGAATGATTCCATAGCTTGACAGATATTCATCAAACTTCTTGTTCACATACTCAGTGCCATTATCAGTACGGAATACTTTTACACATGCGTTGTGTTGAGTCGTAATCAGATTATGGAAATCTTCAAAACACTCAAACACATCACCTTTGTTCCATAACACATAAACCCAAGTAGTTCTTGTGCAGCAATCAATAAACGTCACAAAATAACGATACCCATTAATAGAGACAACTCCGCTGGGACTCCACACATCTGAATGTATAGTTTGAAGTGGGACATCACTTCTGTTGTCAGATGACACGTGAGTACTTCTAGTTTGCTTCCCATATTGACAAGCATCACATACTAGCCTATCTTTCCTGATTTTATTATAAAGATTAGGATAGAGTTGACCCAAGATAGAAAGGCATATGTCCCAAACATCGATGAAGTAGTAGAAGCTCCTCCTGTGAAGAGGATGACATAACAGCTGCCACAATTGGTGATGTGTTATCATCCAGGTAATAGAGCCCATCATGCATTCTCCCCGTCCCAAGTCTTCTCTCAGTCCCAAGTTCCTGAAATGTACACCATGACGGGAAGAAAATAGCAGCACAATTGAGCTCTTTTGTAATACAACTAATGGATAGGAGATCTGTTGGGAATGAAGGCACATGTAAAACTGAAGATAAAAATATTTTCGTTTTGCAACTGACAGTCCCCGAACCTAATATAATTTGAGAAGAACCATCAGCAAACTTAACACTCTGCTCTCTTTTTTTAGGAACATAACTAGAAAAAACTCCACGATTGCTAGCCATATGTCTTGATGTCCTTGAAGCTATTAACTAGGATGCTTCGTGATAATTATAAGATTCAATATTTAGATTTTTACCGCTGAAATTTGCTGTTGCAGAAGATGCAGTTGTAGGTTGCTTGCTGAAATTTGCTGTTGCAGAAGATGCAGCTGAAATCTGCTGTCCCTCCAAAGATTTCTTGTCACCCAAAGTCATCTCCTTGAATTGACACCATTTTTTCCATTCATCAGTATTCATCTCCACACTTACAGTCCTGTTTTCTTCTTCAACAAAAGTTGATGCATTTGCTTTGCTTGTTGATTTGGCTCCACGACCACGAGTGCCACCACGTCCATCAAATGATCGTCCCCGACCTCTACCTCTCCAATCCTGGCCTCTACCACAACCTGCACTCAACAACTCAGGACAAAAAGCCTTGAGATGTCCAGGTTGACCACATTTGAAGCATTTCCTCTCTAGGATACTCGTCCCTGTACGCTGGTAATTTCCACCATCCATTGCAACTAGGGCTGATCGCCTCTGTGCCATCTCATTTGTACCAAGTCCCGTTGACTCCAACTTTAGACGGGTTTCTTCACTGATGATAGCTGAAATAGCTTGCTCCAGACTAGGCAGCTTTCCACTGCCATATAGTGCAGCCCTTCTGTTCTCAAATTTTGGATTGAGACCATTCAAAAAATCCCGCACACGTCTCTTCTCAGTCCACTTGCTCAACTTCTCAATGCACTTGCCACACTCCAACTCAATTGGATCATAGTAATCTAGGTCACTCCAGAACCTCTTTAGCTCGGACACATACTCAACTACAGATTTATCACCTTGACACACCTCTTGCAACTCTTTCTGAATTTTGCAAGCCAACATCTCATTTCCAACCCCTGAATAGGTACTCTTCAGTAGTCGCCATATTTCCGCTGCTTCTTTGATTCTCTCAACTTGTTTGGTGATTTGAGGTGACATTGAACTCAGAAGCCATGCTCTTACAAGTGCATTGGTCATCTTCCATTTCTGGCCTTCTTTCGAGCTTTCTTATGTTGGTTTTTCAATTGTGCCAAGAATGTATCCTTCTAGTTTCCTTGAGACCAAGATAGTCTCAGCATGCTCCGCCCAGCTTGCATAACTTTCAGCTCCCCCCCAACTTCACATTAGGCATCTATAATGGATGAATTTCTTCCTTGGTCTCAACTTCTGCTCTTGAGCTTCCTCCCTGTCTACCGAGTGCATCAAACAATAACCTGTATTTCTCATCCATTGCTTGCAGTACAGCTGCAAGCTCCCCTGTTGTAACTCCTGCTGGAGTATCTGCATTATCACCCATCGCTGCACTTGTCTCCTAGTCTTCCTCTCCAATCTCACAAGCAAATAATACCCAATCAGTCCACAAACACACCACCTCCACACACAGCTGCCCCACGGCCTGCCCTTTCACCAGCAGCACACGAGTTGCCTTCTTCCCAAATCAGGAGAAAACCAAATCCCACATAACTTTACTGAAACGAACCGGGTTCCCAAATCGAGGAATCCGACTCCCTGTATCATTGTGATAGTCCCTTGATCAAGTGCTATCACATATAGAACTCATTCCAGGTATAATATCGTAGTCATACTCCGCTTAAGGTCAAACATGAATTTAATTATTACATAAATCCATAGGATTTGTAGTACATAATTTATTACAAGCCTCTCGGCTAGAGCGATTCAAGCAGAAAATGTAAAGCGGTAGCTAGTCCTCGGGCCGTCCTTCATCTTCTGGAACCTCCTCCACAGGCAACTCGAGCATAGCACGTGCTTTAGTCGTACCAACCGTCATCGTTGGGGTCGAACTCCGGATCGGATCCTGCATCGTACCAGGCTATCCCCAAGATATGGGATAGGTTCACGTCACCATCCGAATGCAAGCTTTATAGTGGTCTATACTAAAGGTATAACAAAGTTCAAGGGAATAAGGCTGGGGTTTCCTATGCATGCAACAACATATATAAGTATACATATCTTCTTCCATCCTCGACTCGGGCCCTTCCGGCACTCCGGACTCCCGGTCAACGCACACCTTCCAAACCACCAAGTCGATACGAGGACTCCCTCTCCTCGCATCTCAACTGCCCCCTGGCAGGAAGTTATTCTAGAGGGAGGTAGAAATCATGAGTAACACTAACTAATAAGAGCAACAGAAGAGTAGGGATGTCCATGACCGAGGACGCGGCTATACGCATAGATTACACCCTGTAGAGGTTATACACCTGGACCCACTCGAATCGACACTAGTCGGAGATCAGCTGACTAAGAGACGAAACACCGGTCTACTGAAACAGAACTAGGAGCCACGGCACCATCCGACTTTCCTGGGTCTTGGGCGCATCCTCCCACAAGAGGTCGCCCCGGGACTGTGAAGCCTCCCATGCATCTCGAGGAACATGAGGTCAGCACCTCCTCCCCCTGCATCGATACTCGATCCTCCTACCGGCTTGGTACCGCACTTGCTAGCCCCGGACTGGGCCCACCCTCATAATGGGTAAGTGGTGTGCACGCTTAACATATTCCCACAAGTTATAGTTTACTCTCACTCAGTCCTTAACAGCCGGAGCGGGCATCTTCGTCATATGCGTCTCCACCACAGTGGTTCGTGATCGCACCCTTGACGGGTGCCTCCAACACCTCGACCATATAACCAAAAAGTTATACCCGCCACAGGTACTCCGTAGGGTGTGCCAGGATACACACCCCAAGCCCTCAATCCATGATCGAGTTAGGTTTGCCCACTCCCGGCTAAAGCCCTAAACACCAACTCCTGAATAGTGTATCTCCACACACACCAAGATTATCCATCAATTCCCACACATGCACATTCAAGGCACGGCAAGTCATTTCATATATTAATCAAGTGTGATAGGATTGCAAGGAGTATGGGTACATAAAATAGGCTATGCAGGTTCATCTCGATAGAATTACACAATTAGCGATAGCGCATCTAGCAAGCAATGCCTAGTAGGTATTCAGATCATAGATGGGCGTGAACTTGGCATCTCTTTAAAGTCCTCCTAGGCTTCCGGGTAGTCCTGGCCGTCGGTCAACTCCTCGTGGTTGGGTCCTATTTGCAAATATGAGTAAGGCAAGGATCAAAGTGCAAAAATGCACAAAAATCTATAAATAAGATCCAAATCACCACAAAACCTACTCTAACGGGTAGTTCATAATTTTAGAGGAATTATAGAACTGGTTTCATAATTTTCGGAGGTTCGGTCGATTTATTATGAATTTTCTAAGGAAAACCTATTTCTGCAATTAATAAAAGAATTTTGGAAAAGAAAATCATTCAGCAGTGACACGTGGCAGGACCAGAGCGTGCCACGTGGTATGCTGACATCAACATGACATCACTGGTGGGGTCAGTACCTGCTGACGTCAGCAGTGGACCCTGCTAACGTCAGCGTTGACCGGTCAAAGCTTACCAGTCAACGATCAACAGTCAAGGGGGTCAGTGGGTCCCACTGGTCAGCCTCACCTCGAAGCTGACAGGTGGGGCCCTTGGTCAGGCCGGGTAAGAGAAAAAGAAAAGGGCCCGGCTCAGTTCTGGGCCAAAAGGTGTGTTGGGCCGGCTCGAGCCTAACTAGGCTCGGCTAGGCTTCTTGGGTCAACTCGGCCTGCGGTTCAGCAGGCCGGCTCGGTCCTTGGGCTGGCTAGGCGTGTAGGCCAGCTCGGCTTAATAGGCCAGCCCGCGTTCTGTCTCTCCTCTCTCTCTCTGCCAAGCGGGCCCATGGGGGGAAGTGCGGGCGACAAGCGGGGCCCGCTTGTCGGTCTCACTCCGAATCTAGTGTGGCTGCCGGATCCGGTGTGGCAGGCAGTGGTGTGTGTGCGCATGTGCAGATGCTGCGTGTGTGTGTGCACAGGCGCCTCGGGCATGTTCAAGGGAAAGCCCCAAGGATCATGGCCGCGATGCGAACGCGACGTCACGGTCGCGTCGCATGGTCGCTGCGCACGGCAAGGCCGTGGCGGGGTCGTGGCACAGCACGGCGAGGCTGGGGCGTGGCTGGGCTTGACGGCGGCGCGGCGGGGCTGGGCATGGCTCAGCCTTGCGATGCGGGAGCGCACGCATGCGCGAGGGTCCTGGCTTCCCAGGGCCGCGGCCTGGCCGTGTTGTGCGCGGGGCATCGGTATCCCGGGCCCGCGGCACGACGCGGTGGCGGAGGAAGCGACGGCAGCGGCGATCTCGGTGAGTGGTGCGACGGGTCCCTGCACAAAAGCGGCACGACGGCCGAATGGGGAAAGGGCCCTAGGGCTGGCTATGGAGGGATCATCGGCGGCCCGTGGCTCACGGCGGTAGCAGAGGGGATAGGGGAGGAGTGGCTGCGACGCTCACCGGTCGAGGCTGGAGGAGACCGTGCTCGGAACGGCGGAGAGGTGATGCCGTGGCGAGGCGGAGCTGAGCTGGGCAGCGCGGGGTCGTCGATGTAGTCAATCGGGGCGCTGGCTCGGTGAAGGCGCTCCGGCGGCGGCGGCGATGTCCTCCTCCTCGCGCCCTCCTTCTCCTTCCTTCTCCCTCTCTCCCGGTCGCGGCGGCAGTGGTAGAAGAGAACGACGAGGCGGCTAGGGTTCTTGGCGGCGGCCTCAGGGGTTCTTAAGGGGCTGCGCTAGGGTTTGCGACGCGGGCCCGGACGTCGAGGGCGGCGATGGGACGGCCGTGGCGCGGGGACGCGTGGCGCCATCGCACGGCGTGGCGCGGCTAGGGCTTCGCGGGGGCGCGCGGCGGTCAGGGCGAGGTGGAAAGAGGGGAAGCACAGGCGGTTGTGCTCTCCTATCGCGGAGCAGGAGTGGTGCGCGCGGCTGGCTGGTGACGCAAGCGAGCGGGGCCATGGCGAAAGGGGAAGAGGAAAAGGGGCGCGGCGGTTAGGCTCTCCTGTCGCGGAGCGGAGCGAGCGAGCGGGCGAGCGGAGCCAGGGCGAAGCGGAGCGGGGAGCGCTGCGAGGCGAGCGGCGGGAGGAGGAAGAAGGGAAAGCTGACAAGCGGGTCCCGCTTGTCAGCTGCCCCGGGCGTAAGATGAGGGGTCGCAACGCGGTGAGGCCGGCCAGTTGGGCCGGGCCGTGGCCTGTGGGCTGCGTCGGTGGGAGAGAAAAGAAAAGAGGGAGGTGGGTTGGCCATGCGCAAGTGGGCCGGTGGGCTGTGTGTGTTGGATTTTGGCCCATGGTGGTTAAGGTGATTAGGGTTTGAATTTGAATGGCCCATTTAAATTCAAATTCCACTCAATTGGATCAAACAAATTTGGAAGCAATTCAAGTAAAATCCAATCAACAAATTCAAACAAGATAATTTGTAATTAAATCCAAGAGACTTCAAATAATCACACCAACATCTTAATAGTTCTTGGTTTAAATAAAGTTGCGTTGAATTTGCTACGATTTTGAAATGGAGAGAACTTATACCACTATTTGGAACTAGTTAAGGCACTTGCAAGAAATTTTTTTGAAAATTCACATTTTTTTGCAATATTAACATTCTAGGTGTAAACCTGGGATGTTACAATTACCCTCTAGAACAGCAGCAGCTGCTTGAATCTCCAGCCTGATAGCTTGCTCTTGCCGCCCTCAAGCACGCACTCACCTCTGCGTGCAGTGCCGCCTCAATCGCCATCAATTCAAGTGCACTCGCTGTCGACCTAAGTGCAGCTGCTCGCCTCGATACGGCTTATGTGATCGCCGTTCCAATCACCTGAGCCCTGATACCATGTTGCCGGATTTTGAATGGATTTCATAGAGGAACAGGAGAGGACAAGTGAGGAACACTCTGAATTTTGGGGAAAGAACTACTTCTTCTCATCTCTTTGGCAGCCAGATTATACAGATTACATTTTATATGTTGGCCCTCCTGTACAATCTATTTTGCACATGAGTGCCACCAACAGTTGATCATTAGATTGCCTATTGCTTAGCAAATTCTGGAGCACTGATGCTAGAGAAAGTTGTGTTATACTGTATCAGATATTCAGTCCCTTCATCCTTACTGGACAATTGCTTCAGTTCGTGAATGTGCAGAGCATATTGTTCTTGAGCGCTCCATGTTCAGCCACCACCAGTAACTTCATGAGCATGCAGTCTAGTTTCATGAAAGCATCAAGCTTAATATTTATTTTGTGCTTTATGTGGTTTATGGAACTATCAGTGTTTGCTGCAAGAATTAGTAGGATCTGCATGGATATTTGTAGCTGATATTTCTGAACCATATACATATGGATCAATTAATGCCAATTGGATGGAATCCATATTTATGTGTATTGTTCATGCTTTGCATTCAAATGCAAATATAATTTCATATTCAAATTCCGTATTTGAATTGGAATACAAATTCAAAATTTGAATTGAAATATGAATTTCATATTCGAATGCTTCCTGCAAATTGAAATGGTATGGTCTGCCATGTTAGCAACTTCCTCTACAAACTTAATTCCTAGGGGAACTACTTGTCCATACAGGCTGCCATGTCAGAAACTTTTCCTACAAATTAAAATCCTAGGGAATGATTCTTTCCCTACAATTTCGGAAAAAAATTCCTTGCGCCCGTGCCGCAAACGCTCCATTATGCGACCCTGTTGCCGATTTATGCCACATGGACGTTAAGGCTATCGTACGAAGGAAATACATACGGCTCGATGGTCCCGTGGCTCCTCAAGCTGTCAACACTCGTCCGCCTGGATGGCTCAGCTCTGGCACCTCGCTCCTAGCTACGGGCTCGTTCCATGGCGAGGCTTCTCCCAACACTACAGCCATGGCGGCCGCCACCGCCACCGCGTGAGCCGCGCTCACGCGCATCTGCTGCTGCTAGCGTTTGTCTCACGTACATGGAAGGGATGCTTATGAAATCTCCTGTTGCTTCAGCAAAGGAGCTAGCTAGATGCCGGAATGAAGATCACAGCCTGCATCGCGGTTTCTAGAGCAAAGGCTGCTAGTACTTGAAAACACAAATATCTTTTTGTACTCAAAAGATGTGCGTGAGTCTGATTGCTAGCTAGTTGAAGCCGTGGGAAGCCGTGGGACCGATTGAGCTATGCGGGAGCAATGGAGCCGTATGTACCTGTGCTCTAACTGTTCGGTGAAATGCCTGCAAAGAACAAATGCATCCACACGTATCCACACGAGAAACATTCAGGCCGAAAGCAAGAGTGTGTCTGCCCAGGTGGTTCCTCTCGTATCTGCCCAATTAGCGTCCTATCCGCTTCTGTGACACGTCGTTGGGACCTAAGATTTTTCTTCTTATTTGGGCTAGCAAGATAATGATTGTGCTCAAGCACAACCTTTTGAACCGTCCAAATCCCTTCTTTACTAATAGTAAACTGAACACGAGCACCACATCCTGTCCTAGTGGTGCCCTTTGATGCGTTCCCAAATCCTTCACTACTGCAAACTAAAAATTTCTGATATAAAGTACTATCCGGCCGATGCTTTGTCGTGCTCTTTCTAATGCTGAATACAGTAATACGAGCATAGGTGTTGTACATCTCATAAGCATTGTCCTCTGATCTGAACACCATTCCAACTTCAGGCACAATCGAAGTTTGCTTGATTTTATCAGCCACCTATTGTACATGCTCGTCATTATATATCAAGCGTCGCCCAAAAAAAAAATAACTATTGAAACAACTGGGCAGTCTTACCTCAGGTGCATGCACCTGATCATCTACACGTTCAGCAGGTACGACCATGTTGGCCTCAAGATCGTCATGCCTAGCTGCTGCTGCATTGGATGCCTCGAGACGATCGTCATGCCCGGCTGCTACATTGGACATGTATTGAGTAGGCACAGGCTTGGTTGCATCATGATCTGCAGAGCACGTCAAAATTGCATCACGGTTTGCAGCACATGTAATTAAATATGCAAGCACGGTTGCAGCAGGAACAGAGGCCACACCTGTGATTTCTTCGCTCTCCATATTCGACGGAGGCAGATCGTGTCGACGGATCGGAGGCTGAGAGAACCGGTGGCGGCGGCTTGACCTACCGAAGGCGTGATGAGATCAGATGGATTTGCGGAGAGTCAGATTCGATTTCAACAATCAGCTGACAAAAGGACCTCATCGATTCGAGCCGAGCCGTGTGCAGCTGAGCTACGAGCCATGCAGCCCGTGGTAAGTCAAATAAGCTAAACAATGCCTAGTCGTACGATGCCGAGACCGTACACGCTGCAGTAATCAAGCCACGGTTCGCACAGGGACATGTCTGCGGCTCTGCCGCAGGGAATTTTTTTCCACAATTTCCAGGACAACCATATATAGGGCACATCTTTCTTTCCTGTCAAATTCCTCTGTAGAAATAGTTCCCAATGAATTGCCTATGGGCAACACATTTCCCTAGTATTTTCCGGTCTTTCCCTAGGATTACATTTCAAATTGTAGGAAACTCGGGGAGTTCTAGTAGTATCTTTTTAAAGAAAAGAAACAGAAAAAAAATCAATGAACTAGCTTCCAGGTTCACGTGGTTAGCAGGATTGAATTACAAGTTGCTTGCTCCTTTTGGCAAGAAATATATTCTAATTCTTAGCTTGCGAAACTAACAGCAAAAGTCATCGTTCTCTGCGAAAGGGCAAGCTTTCCGTACACCATTGTTCGCACTTCTCGTGTAAGATTGTCCTTTGGAATAGTACGGTTTCTCTTCAAACACACTTAGGCGAGCTTCGACCAGAAGTTATATAAAATTCCTGTCTTCGTTATGGGATGGCTAAACGTGGTAGCTTCGCGAAAGTAAAGAATTATATGCCCCAGTTTTAAAAGGTATATAAGGCCCATTTAGGACGTAGTGTAAATGTTTCACATTTGTAATTTATAGGTTAAGAAGAATTATATAGGCATCACTTCCAAAACAGGAGAATGTTCCCCTAATTAATGTCGGAGATGACAACATCAATCAATGAAGTAAAATACGACAAAATATATTTCATAGAGTATCTAACGATGCTTATTTCATATCATGAATATTATTGGTATTTTCTATAGTCTTGGCCAAACTTAGAATAACTTGACTTTAGAAAAAAATCAGAAATGCTTATATTTGTGGACGGAGGGAGTAGCTAATCAAAGATAAACTCGCTTGTCAGTAGCTCTCACTGCCACTGCTAGAATTGGAAATGGATGCAAGATGATGACCATAGGAATAAATGTTCATCATGCAGATTGCTAAATACAAAAACTTAGTTAAAACTTCAATAAGTTTTACTTGTTAGTGAAAACTTAAAGTAGATGAGACACACACTATGGTGGGTACATTCAGTCTTCAGAACTGACAATTGTGTGCCCACCGTTACGCCCTGAGATTAGCAAGAGCGTATATTCTGTCCCAAACAAGGTCTAATATAATTACCTTTTGCATGTTATATATGTTATTGTCTTGCCGTCGACCATGACAGAATCACAGAACCTGTCCAGCGCCTAAGCCGTAAGCAGGGAACAAAACCGGCGAAGCCATGGAGAGTGTAGCTGCTGGCACGACGACCAATGTGCCTGGAGAACGCCGGCTGCCGGAAGCCAGGTTTAACCACGTCATCGTACTGCGGTGGGCGTTCATCGACAAGGCGATCAGCGGCTTGGGGAAGCTGGCACTCGCTTGGGCCACCATCGTTCTGCTTGGTGGATTCTCCACCCTGATAAAGCAGGAGGACTTCTTGTTCGTCACCATCATCACCTTCTTGGAAGCCACCAGGTTAGGCATACGCAAAATTAGTTCATGGATCCTTACATCCCTATGCATGCGTTATTTTTTAAGTAAAATTGCTATTGCTTAACGTGAAAACATGTCATGCCAATCATTGAGCACATCACGTGTAGCACGTAGAGCCGCCCATCAAGTTCTAATGAACCCTTGCTTGGAAAGTACGGTACCTATCGGAGCAAGCGCACCTTTAGCTTTTCTGGGATATGCAAGCTGCCTGGAATACCTTTAACTGCCATCGACACGAAAGAAGCATATATGTTTAGAGTTTGAAAGAATATACATGAGAAAGGAAAAAGGTAAAATTATAAGAGTACTTGGGTTTTTTCGGTTGCATGCCCTTAACCGGCCGTGACTTTTTATATTTATAGGGTGGGGTCTTGCTCCATTAGAAGTTGGAACTCTTATAATTTTTGTGCCAAAAAAAACTCGTTACTCGGATTAGACTGACAAGACCTGTCTATTCAGTTTAGAAAAACCGGTCTGTCCGGTTTAGAAAATCAGTGCGATAGAATTTCTCAGTCATGAACTTTTCTAAAGCCACAACTCTCTCATCTTAACTCCAAATTAACATTTTATATAGGAATTTTGATAATCTCGACGAGAGCTATATAATAGTGAAGTCTGTCTAGTTTGTGATATGACATTATTGTCCAACCCCTGGCCGGTTTTTACATCATGCCAATTTTGATCGTCAACATTGATTTTTTTATTTGTTAAAGAAAATGTTCACTACAACGTACAAATAGTTTCAGATACACATGCGGGTTGTTTTCTAGAACCGCCTATACTATGGTCTGTATAAATCATTACATTTTCAACCCCGTATGTGAACATACTAATACAGAGCTCAAGGACATATGCCGCCTTCAAATAATGGTCATCTCAGCCAAAAATGAACCTACCAAGATGCTAGTTTGACCATGAATTAATGGTATTAAACACATTCAAATAAATATATAAAGCAAATGCGTAATATTTTGAAACTACAATTGAAGAAGAATCTAGCTATACCATTTTTGAAAATTACTACCTGTGTCGGTGTTTCGATCACGGCTAGTAATTTGTGCCGCGCTTCTTTGTGGCTCGATGGCTAACAATCAAAGGCAAGGGTTTAGACTGGTTCGGGTGAACGCCCTACGTCCAGCATAGGGTGGTGTTATTCGTATTCCTCACATTCGAATGCTTGGTGCTTACAACGGGGCGCTTGCAAGCGGTGCGTATGTGCGAGTGTGGTTGCGAGAGAGAGAAGAGAAGGCCCAACTCCGCCTTATATATGTGGTGGGCTGGGCTATATTGCGTGAGAGAGGAGGTGTCTTCCCCATGGGTCGGCTGCCCTACACGTGTCCTATCCGGGGTCCGTGTCTGATTGTGCCTCGCCGTTTGCTGAAGCCAAGTAAGGTCCATCCAGTCCACGGCAACGCCTGACACATCCTCGATCCTGTCCGCCATCCCATACCATGGGGATGGCGCCGTTGTCCTTGCGGCGCGCCCCCTGGATTCGCCTGTGGGCGGGCCTCTCGACGGGTCGACAGGCTTCAACCTCCCCTTCGCCAGTTGGAATGTCACACCCGATTTATAAGAACATAAATCGAGCAATCATATATGCGCCAGGATCAAGTCACGCATATATACAACAGATTATCAAGATATCACAACACATGTCACGAATAAAAACGTATAAATTGTAAAATGAATATCTTTATTACAACTGAATCAAGAATCAGTTCAAGGAATGCGGAAACGTAAAATAAATACATAAAGAGCGGGGCGCCACAGGGACGTCAACTGGGAGACAACGCCTAGAAATCGTCGAGTCAGCTGATGTAGTCCTCCACATCGCCTGGTACTGAGCAGCAGTCGAAGATGTCCTAAAAAGAACAGAAGAGAGGAAGAGGCAAGTGTGAGTACACAACTTGTACTCAACAAGTATAATACGAATATGAGGCTCTAAGGTTAGCTGACTCGACTGCATTAGCTTTTAATCTTGGCAAATTTTATTAAAGCTAATTACTACAAGTAGATGAATTACCATGAACCCAATTGCATAACCAATTAATCAATATTAATTAAGAACTACTGAGAACCCTCCAAGCCAAAACTACCCGGGGAATCTCCCTAATCAAAGGTTGATAACTCCACTAATCAAAAGGAGGGTCTGGGCCGCTCATGACTGTGAGCACAGCTGATATATCAGTTTTATACTCTCGAGAGGTTGCACAACATTACCCACAAGTCGTGAGCTACGCTAGTTGTTCATCACACTTCCTTAGGTGAGATGGCTAGCAAGCACACTACGAGACCGTTACAAAGGATCACGTTGGTAAGGTGTAACCGCTAAGGATTCTGGATCAGTGACGATGGGGCCCACCTCCGGGGGTACAAGACACACAGCACAGACCAAACCGGAGGAGCAGGGACCATTGAAGCTTACCACCCCTCTTGCTCACGCAGGTAAGTTACTCCCGAACCAACACGACCTAATTAGTAAGTCAAGACCGTCCCATTCCAATCTTGTGGTTGCGCGGTTGTCCCAGGTTGTCGCTCTACGAACCGGTCCTTATGGAGAGTGGCCAACCAAGCACTAAGCACCGTGCTGGCCCCCTAAACCATGTTTCTATCAAAAACATCTTTTAAGGAGACGTGAGCCACTCAAGCACACAGCACAGAGGGCCACTCTCAGAATTAAGTTGCATAGATCCATTAGTCAAATTTAATTAAAAGGACCAACATATGTGAGAGCGTAGCACCTAGCAAAACTAACCACAATGCAACCCAAGGATATATATATAAGGATAAAGGTGGCTAGGAAATCCTTATAGGCATACAGAATTAAAATGCAATATGAAATTTGTATTTAAAAGTGATAGGATGTTCATGTTATACTTGCCTTCCTTAAAGTTCTCCTGCTGCTGCTCAAAAGCTTCAGAAGATGATGGCTGCTCCTGGTACTCGTCCAAAGGCTCCGCGTCTACTCACGATCATCAAGCATAGTCCATACATACACACATGCACAAACAATAGCAAACTATAAGAAAACAGTACACCAGTACAATAGAACAGCACACAAAACTGGCCTAGAACTATTCTACGCGTTACAACGATCGCGTGGATATAAAGAACACCTAAAACGGAGCTAAGACGCGAAAACTACGCTTGAAACAAGGTCCAGGGACCTATCTGTAAGAACACTGGAGGTTCTAAGGGGTTCTGTGCAAAAACCGAGGGTCTAAACGCAAATAAAGGGTAGACACAGGGGCTAGCACATGAAAACCCAGGGCTTGGACAGCGGGTTCAAAAACCGGAAAGCTCAGGGGTCTAAACGAGTACAACAAGCCTTGATTGCAAATACTTTTGAACTAAGGGTGGACCGCGGGTTGATTCCTCAAAAGGACAGGGGCTCTTTAGCAAAAGAAACGGGCTGAAGGGGTATGCTCTGTTCCGGGCCACTGGATCAAACTTCTACGGTCCAGATTAGATCCATCTCGCGAAGCGGTACGCGCGCCTAACAGCCGTAGGATCTAGATCTAACGGATCGGCCGCTGACTTAACTGGATTCAATCCAAACCGTTCAACTCAGATCTGACGGCTCCGCCTCACACTTAACCCGAACCGGTACGCGCGAACTCAGACGCTCGGATCTCGATCACACGGTCCAGATCAACGAGTTCCCAATCTAATCCTAAGCGTTAGTAGCGGATCGGACGGCCCGGGACAAAGGGACGCGAGGTGGCGGCACTGGGTTGCCGGAGCTCGGCTCCCGCGGCGGCGCTTCACCGGCGCTGGGCAAACGTGACCGTCCGGGCTCCATTTGGAATGAGGTCAAGCCCTGGAGGATGCTGGCGGCGCGGGTAATCCATTTGGGCAGTTGGCGCAAGTCTGCGGGGGTTGCTACAGCTCGCGCCACGGCATGGGCGGCTCGGGTCAGCAGAGCTCGCCGGCGCGCGCGCGTTCCGGGGGCTAGGAAGGGTCCTTGGCTTAGACATCTAGCGCATAAGCTTCGGGAGTTTGATGCGATGCTCACCAGGGGCTTGCAGTGGCCAGAGCTGAAGCAGAAGGAGGAGGACGACGATGACCCGCGGCGGAGGTGATCGGGGTTCGTGGGAGCAGCGGCCGCCGAGGGTCTCCGGGCTCCTGTTCAACGGAAACTGACGCGTGGAGGTCCTGTGAAGGGGATGGAGAGGTCAGCACGGCCCGAGAGGCACTGGTGGCCGTCAATTGCGCGGAGGCGGCTCACCGGCGGCGATGGTTCGGGCCCAAATCCGGCGAGCGCAAGGGCACGGGGAAAGCTGGGATGGGCAGAGGCGGCTGAGGGAGAGCGCGAGGAAACTGTCGCGGCTAAGAAGAGGGGGGGTTGGCAGCCTCAGCGTGCGGATCGCCCGGCAACGGATGCCGCGCTTCCCGCGGGTCGTTGCGGCTCGGCCTAACCCAAGCGCGGGCGAGCTTCTAGAAGTGAGAGAAGGCTTGGGTGCTGGCCAGTGGGGCCTTGCGAGCGCGGGGGAGGGAGCCCAGGGGTGCGGCGGAGCGGGGCCATGGGCAGTGGCCGAGCTGCCGGCCGGCGGAGCAGAAAACAGAGGAGGGCGGATCGGGCGCTGGGAGGAAGGAGAAAGGGGAGGCGCCGACAGGTGGGGTCGGGCGGCCAGTGAGAGGAAAGAGAGGGCGCGGGCTGAGGGGGAACTGGGCCAGGGCACGGCCCACGCGGTGGAAAGAAGAGAGAGGGTGCGCTGGGCCTCGGGAGAGAAAGGAGAGAGGTAAGGAAGCCCGAGGGAGAAAGGAGAGTGGGCCGGCGTGGCACAAGCGGGAAGAGGGGGAAGGGGAGCAGGCCGGGCCAAGGAGTTTGGGCTGCCTTTCTTTCCTTTTTCCTCTTTTCTTTTTCTACACTCAAACCATGCCAACAATTCTATTTGAATTCAAATGAATTTGAATTCAAACCCTATACACTCCACACAAATAAAACCAATGCTCCAGCATGAATGCACAAACAATTTGATCCTATGATAAATTTTTATTTCCTGGTGTTATAAAATTACTTTAAATGTAAGATAAATTAGGGAAAAACCCTGGAAACTTTATTTAAGCCCAAATAAATTCATTAAAATTAGGGAAAATTGCATTAGGGTGTTACAAACCTACCCCCCTTACAGGAATCTCGTCCCGAGATTCGAATAGGCTAGCTAGCAAAGAGATCGGGATATATCTTCCTCAGCTCATCTTCTCGCTCCCAGGTAGCCTCATCCTCCGTGTGGTGACTCCACTGAACACGGCACATCTTAATTTTCTTGTTCCTGGTAACCCTCTCGGACGTCTCCAGAATCTTCACCGGATGCTTGGTATAGGTCAGATCCTCCTGCACATCTAACCCTTCTAGCGGTGCTTGCTCTTCTGGCACCCTCAAGCACTTCTTCAGCTGAGATACATGGAACACATCATGCACTCCTGAGAGGTTGGGAGGCAACTCCAAACGATATGCCACCTCACCCTTCCGTTCCAACACCTTGAACGGACCAATGTATCGAGGGGCTAGCTTCCCTCTTACATTAAACCTGCGGATTCCTCTCATCGGTGAGACCTTCAGGTACACATGGTCACCCACTGCAAAGGTCAGATCTTGACAACGAACATCCGCGTAGCTCTTCTGACGAGTCTGAGCGACCCTCAGATTCTCTTGCACCTGCTGTACTAACTGTTCTGCCTCTTCGACAATATCTGGACCGAATACCTGCCTCTCGCCAATCTGATCCCAATACAGCGGAGTCCTGCACTTACGACCATACAGGGCCTCGAAAGGAGATTTCTTCAGACTTGCCTGATAACTGTTGTTATACGAAAACTCTGCATACGGCAGGCATTTATCCCAACTGGTACCGTACTGAATAGCACAAGCTCGAAGCATATCCTCCAACACTTGGTTGGTTCTTTCTGTCTGCCCATCTGTCTGAGGATGATATGCAGTACTGAAGCGCAGCTTCGTATCCAACGAATCATGCAACTGCTCCTAGAACCGTGAAGTGAACTGAGATCCTCGATCAGATATAATCTTCTTCGGAACACCATGCAGACAAACAATCCTGGAGATATACAACTCTGCGAGTCTAGCGCCGGAGTAAGTAGTGTTCACCGGAATGAAGTGGGCAACCTTCGTCAATCGGTCCACTACTACCCATATAGAGTTGTACCCTTTCTGAGTACGAGGCAATCCAACAATGAAGTCCATAGTGATCTCCTCCCATTTCCACTTTGGAATCTTCAATGGCTGCAATAGACCTGCCGGCCTCTGATGCTCTGCCTTGACACGCTGACAAGTGTCACAGATGGCCACGTACTCCGCAACTGAACGCTTCATTCCATACCACCAGAATCGTTCCTTGAGATCATAATACATCTTTGTGCTGCCCGGATGAATGGAATATGCCGTATCATGAGCCTCACTCAAGATCAGCTTCCTGAGATCTGCTACATCCGGCACACATAGTCGACTCTTGTACCACAAGGTACCCTGATCATCCTTCCTGAAATGAGGTGCCTTGCCAATCTTGAGCAGTTCACGGATCTCCTGCAACTTCTTATCTTCTTTCTGATGCTGCCTGATCTCTACCTCTAGAGTGGGTTCTGCCTCGAATGACGTACCCGAGGTGTGATGTAAGAAACCCAGACTCAACTGCTCAAACTCCTCGCATAACTCCTAAGGCATCTGAAAAGCCACGACCATGTTAACATAGCTCTTCCTGCTGAGAGCATCTGCTACAACATTGGTCTTGCCCGGATGATAGTGAATCTCCAGGTCATAATCCTTGACCAACTCTAGCCATCTTCTCTGCCGCATGTTCAGCTCATTCTGAGTGAAAATATACTTGAGGCTCTTGTGATCGGTGTAAATATCACACCTCTGCCCAAACAAGTAATGCCTCCATATCTTCAGAGCATGCACAACTACGGCTAACTCCAGATCATGAGTGGGATAATTCAGCTCGTGCCGACGCAACTGCCGCGAGGCATAAGCTATCACTCTGCCTTCCTGCATCAGAACGCAACCAAGACCATCCCTCGAAGCATCACAATACACTGTGAAGCTCTTGCTCTGGTCTGGCAGAGTAAGGACTGGCGCCGTAGTTAACCTCTCCTTCAGTTCCTCGAAGGCCTTCTGACGCTCATCAGTCCAAGAGAAATCCACACCCTTCTCTAGCAAGGAAGTCAAAGGCTTCGCAATCTTGGAGAAATTCTCAATGAACCTCCGATAATATCCAGCTAAGCCCAGAAAAGAGCGGACTTCCTTCACTGTCTGCGGTACTACCCAGTCCAGCACATCCTTCACCTTTCTGGGGTCCACAGTAATACCTCCCTTGGAGATCACATGACCGAGGAATGGAACCTCATCAATCCAGAATTCGCACTTGCTGAGCTTGGCATACAGCTTGTGCTCTCTGAGCCTCTGCAACACAAGCCTTAG